>NW_026885187.1:0-64296 GCF_032173495.1 Musca vetustissima | reverse complement strand
AGGATAGTTTTCAAGGGCCATTTCAAGGCGTAAATTTTTTAAAAGAATGGATTTTAAAAGGATAGTTTTCAAGGGCCATTTCAAGGCGTGGATTTTTTAAACTAATGGATTTTTAAAGGATAGTTTTCAAGGGCCATTTCAAGGCGTAAATTTTTTAAAAGAATGGATTTTAAAAGGATATTTTTCAAGGACCATTTCAAAGCATCATTTTTTAAAGAACAAGTAATGTTTTTTGGAAATATTAAAGACAAATCCATGCATGTCATTGCGTATACTCAATGTGGAATAACCAAAATATAAATCATACGCCCCAATCGTGTGAATCTTCACTTTGGGCTACAGTTTCCCCATCTCTGTATTTTTACAATATTTCATGGACGTTTTTAATAAAGAATTTATACAAGGCGTGAATTTATTAAAGAATTATTTTCAAGGACAAACCAAGGCGTGGATTTATTAAAGGATATTTTTCAAGGATCCATACAAGGCTTGGATTTATTAAAGAATATTTTTCAAGGATCCATGCAAGGCGTGGATTTATTAAAGCAAATTTTTTAAGGATCCTTACTAGGCCTGGATTTATTAAAGGATATTTTTTAAGGATCCGTACTAGGCCTGGACTTATTAAAGAATATTTTTTAAGGATCCATACTAGGCGTGGATTTATTAAAGAATATTTTTCAAGGACCAACCGAACAAGGCGTGGATTTATTAAAGAATATTTTTCAAGGACCAACCGAACAAGGCGTGGATTTATTAAAGAATATTTTTCAAGGACCAACCGAACAAGGCGTGGATTTATTAAAGAATATTTTTCAAGGACCAACCGAACAAGGCGCAGATTTATTAAAGAATATTTTTCAAGGACCAACCGAACAAGGCGTGGATCTATTAAAGAATATTTTTCAAGGACCAACCGAACAAGGCGTGGATCTATTAAAGAATATTTTTCAAGGACCAACCGAACAAGGCGTGGATTTATTAAAGAATATTTTTCAAGGGCCAACTGAGGCGTGGATTTATTAAAGAATTTTTTTCAAGGACCAACCGAACAAGGCGTGGATTTATTAAAGAATATTTTTCAAGGACCAACCGAACAAGGCGTGGATTTATTAAAGCAAATTTTTTAAGGATCATTACTAGGCCTGGGTTTATTAAAGGATATTTTTTAAGGATCCTTACTAGGCCTGGGTTTATTAAAGGATATTTTTTAAGGATCATTACTAGGCCTGGGTTTATTAAAGGATATTTTTAAGGATCCATACTAGGCGTGGATTTATTAAAGAATATTTTTTAAGGAACCATACTAGGCGTGGATTTATTAAAGAATATTATTTTCAAGGTCCATACTAGGCGTGGATTTATTAAAGAATATTTTTTCAAGGTCCATACTAGGCGTGGATTTATTAAAGACTAAAGAATATTTTTCAAGGGCCAACTGAGGCGTGGATTTATTAAATAATATTTTTTACTAGAATATTTTTCAAGGGCCCATACAGGCGTGAAGTTATTAAAGAATATTTCTAAGGATCCATACTAGGCTTGGATTTATTAAAGAATATTTTTCACGGACCAAAACAAGACTTGGATTTAATAAAAAATTTTTTAAGGACCACACAAGGATTTGGATTTATTAAAGAATATTTTTCACGGACCAAAACAAGGCTTGGGTTTAATAAAAAAAAATTTTAAGGACCACACAAGGATTTGGATTTATTAAAGAATATTTTTCAAGGACCCACACAAAGCATTTTTATCAAATTTGAACAAAATTCCAACTACAATCTATCTTTCTTAGCCAATTGCCTCAATTATCCTTTGCATCTTCTTATAAATATCCATAGTTCCACCAAGTAAACAGAAAACAAAATTTTTCTCCCAAATATATATCCATAATAATAAATTACCATATATATATCCTTAAAGGTGTAATCCATTTATACCAAATATGTCCAATTGGAATTCAACTTTCATGTTTCTTTCATCCATTTGTGTTCTGTTTGTTGTTTGTTTACTTTCCGATTTTACCCTGTAACGTTTTTGGGTTGGCATGATAAATGAAAAGTCGCAATCAGGTGTAAAGAGAACAATGATTAATTTGCACCTGAGCCGAAGGAGGCAAAAAAAGTCACAAATGCTACAAAGCCCACCTTTGTTCCCTTTGTAGCCTGGCCAGATTTTTTATTTTACTTATCCTATATGTGCATTTGTAGTTATGTGTATGTGTGAGAAAAATGCATTCTAGTAGACTTAACATTTTGACTGCAAAGGAAGAAAAAAACGAATCTTTTGTTCTGTTAGAGGTAGGCGATGCCATGGAAAAAACAGAGAAATTTTTACAAAGGCAACACCTTCTTTAGTATGAAAAATAAGGATTTGGTTTTCGTGATTAAGAGTGATCCAAACTGAAAGTCTTTGAGATGCTTTCGGATAAAAGGGTTTATGGTAGGAAACAACAAATATTCTTATGGATCCACCGTTGGTTGGTTCTTGAAAAAATATTCTTCAATAAATCCACGCCTTAGTGGGCCTTTGAAAAAATATTCTTCAATAAATCCACGCCTTATTAGGTCCTTGAAAAATATTCTTTAATAAATCCACGCCTTGTTGAGGTCCTTGAAAAATATTCTTTAATAAATCCACGCCTTGTTGAGGTCCTTGAAAAATATTCTTTAATAAATCCACGCCTTGTTGAGGTCCTTGAAAAATATTCTTTAATAAATCCACGCCTTGTTGAGGTCCTTGAAAAATATTCTTTAATAAATCCACGCCTTGTTGAAAAATATTCTTTAATAAATCCACGCCTTGTTAAAAAATATTCTTTAATAAATCCACGCCTTGTTGAAAAATATTCTTTAATAAATCCACGCCTTGTTGAAAAATATTCTTTAATAAATCCACGCCTTGTTGAAAAATATTCTTTAATAAATCCACGCCTTGTTGAAAAATATTCTTTAATAAATCCACGCCTTGTTGAAAAATATTCTTTAATAAATCCACGCCTTGTTGAAAAATATTCTTTAATAAATCCACGCCTTGTTGAAAAATATTCTTTAATAAATCCACGCCTTGTTGAAAAATATTCTTTAATAAATCCACGCCTTGTTGAAAAATATTCTTTAATAAATCCACGCCTTGTTGAAAAATATTCTTTAATAAATCCACGCCTTGTTGAAAAATATTCTTTAATAAATCCACGCCTTGTTGAAAAATATTCTTTAATAAATCCACGCCTTGTTGAAAAATATTCTTTAATAAATCCACGCCTTGTTGAAAAATATTCTTTAATAAATCCACGCCTTGTTGAAAAATATTCTTTAATAAATCCACGCCTTGTTGAAAAATATTCTTTAATAAATCCACGCCTTGTTGAAAAATATTCTTTAATAAATCCACGCCTTGTTGAAAAATATTCTTTAATAAATCCACGCCTTGTTGAAAAATATTCTTTAATAAATCCACGCCTTGTTGAAAAATATTCTTTAATAAATCCACGCCTTGTTGAAAAATATTCTTTAATAAATCCACGCCTTGTTGAAAAATATTCTTTAATAAATCCACGCCTTGTTGAAAAATATTCTTTAATAAATCCACGCCTTGTTGAAAAATATTCTTTAATAAATCCACGCCTCAATATTCTTTAATAAATCCACGCCTCAGTGTTGAAAAATATTCTTTAATAAATCCACGCCTTGTTGAAAAATATTCTTTAATAAATCCACGCCTTGTTGAAAAATATTCTTTAATAAATCCACGCCTTGTTGAAAAATATTCTTTAATAAATCCACGCCTTGTTGAAAAATATTCTTTAATAAATCCACGCCTTGTTGAAAAATATTCTTTAATAAATCCACGCCTTGTTGAAAAATATTCTTTAATAAATCCACGCCTTGTTGAAAAATATTCTTTAATAAATCCACGCCTTGTTGAAAAATATTCTTTAATAAATCCACGCCTTGTTGAAAAATATTCTTTAATAAATCCACGCCTTGTTGAAAAATATTCTTTAATAAATCCACGCCTTGTTGAAAAATATTCTTTAATAAATCCACGCCTTGTTGAAAAATATTCTTTAATAAATCCACGCCTTGTTGAAAAATATTCTTTAATAAATCCACGCCTTGTTGAAAAATATTCTTTAATAAATCCACGCCTTGTTGAAAAATATTCTTTAATAAATCCACGCCTTGTTGAAAAATATTCTTTAATAAATCCACGCCTTGTTGAAAAATATTCTTTAATAAATCCACGCCTTGTTGAAAAATATTCTTTAATAAATCCACGCCTTGTTGAAAAATATTCTTTAATAAATCCACGCCTTGTTGAAAAATATTCTTTAATAAATCCACGCCTTGTTGAAAAATATTCTTTAATAAATCCACGCCTTGTTGAAAAATATTCTTTAATAAATCCACGCCTTGTTGAAAAATATTCTTTAATAAATCCACGCCTTGTTGAAAAATATTCTTTAATAAATCCACGCCTTGTTGAAAAATATTCTTTAATAAATCCACGCCTTGTTGAAAAATATTCTTTAATAAATCCACGCCTTGTTGAAAAATATTCTTTAATAAATCCACGCCTTGTTGAAAAATATTCTTTAATAAATCCACGCCTTGTTGAAAAATATTCTTTAATAAATCCACGCCTTGTTGAAAAATATTCTTTAATAAATCCACGCCTTGTTGAAAAATATTCTTTAATAAATCCACGCCTTGTTGAAAAATATTCTTTAATAAATCCACGCCTTGTTGAAAAATATTCTTTAATAAATCCACGCCTTGTTGAAAAATATTCTTTAATAAATCCACGCCTTGTTGAAAAATATTCTTTAATAAATCCACGCCTTGTTGAAAAATATTCTTTAATAAATCCACGCCTTGTTGAAAAATATTCTTAAATAAATCCACGCCTTGTTTAGGGTCCTTGAAAAATATATTTTTATAAATCCACGCCTTGTTTAGGGTCCTTGAAAAATATATTTTTATAAATCCACGCCTTGTATAGGGTCCTTTAAAAAATGCCTCTAAATCATAATTCTCTGACACACATTCAAATTTTATATTTATTGACACAAAAGAGATATTTTTTGCTTGCAAATCCCCTTGAGAGGAATCATATCCTTTAGATTAAATTTTATCTTTAAAGCAAATCACATTTAAGTCAAAAGTCAACAAACCATGCAGGCGAAACTATAAAGAAAATAATCTGTAACATATGCCAGCAAATAGTAATACCCCGTCCCATGGCCCATCGATATTCGTTTCCGGAACGGCAACATCACACAAAGTTATGTTGCAGATGCAGTCCAAACGCTTGGAAAAAAAACAAAACAAAAAAGACGAAAAAACATGAATTTAATACCCGTTTGTGGGTCATATGGATTTGAGCTGTTTATGCCGGATGTTGAGTTGGAGCATAAGTAGCACAACAATAACAAGAACAAAAAAACATAAAATAGGAAACTGAAAGCCAAAACACAAACACCAGCAACATGAACACCACCAAAGAGAAATTGCATCCCAAATCCATACAAAAGCTACTAGCCATCCCGCATTGGCACTGGACGAGAGAGCGTTGGTGTTACTTGCCAGCCATGTGATGTTGATGCCATTTCCAATAGTTTTCGGTTCAAGACACACACACAGGCGTGTATATGACTGCCATGTGCCACTTCTAGCAATCTGGACGCTGATGCCGCCGCCACCACCAAGAAAACGGATGATGTAAAGCCACAGAGGTTAAATGAAAATGTTATTTCATTTGCCATCCCGCCAGTCAGTCAACCCACCAGCTAGCCACCACCCAACAAATGGAACGGAAATTGAAATTTATAACTGAACAGAGAGCCATCCATGGGCTCTTGAGAATGAAGTGTCTGTTTGTCCGAGTGTGTGTGTGTGCTTGCAATCTCACTTACTATGCCTCTCAGAGGATCGATAGGGATTTACTGGTATGGGTGGTGCAAGGAAATCATCTGCACATATATTTGGGAATATCAATAATTGTGTGCATGTGTGTGGGTGTGTGTTTATTTTTCTTCGAGCCAATTGGATTGTCCCACAAGCTGAACATGAAATCCTTGTGGTTCGCTGGTTTTAGCTGTTTATGGGAATTGTTATCATTTATTATTGCTATTGTTGTTGTTCCTGCATTATTGACAGAAGTAAGTTGCATTAAATTTATTTGTATGAAGCAGGTAAGGACAAGATGGGGCACATCTACAATAAAAAATCCTGGGATGTTTTTTAAGAATTTGTATTAAGGATCCTATCAAGGCATGGATTTATTAAAGAATATTTTTCAAGGATCCTACCAAGGCCTGGATTCATAAATGAATAGTTTTAATCATACTACTATGGGGTGTATTTATTAAAGAATTTTTTTCAAGGGCCAACTGAGGCGTGGATATATTAAAGAATATTTTTCTTGGACTCTACAAGGCGTGGATTTATTAAAGAATATTTTTTCAAGGATCCACACAAGGTGTGGATTTATTAAAGAATATTTTTTCAAGGATCCATACAAGGCGTGGATTTATTAAAGAATATTTTTTCAAGGATCCATACAAGGCGTGGATTTATTAAAGAATATTTTTTCAAGGATCCATACAAGGCGTGGATTTATTAAAGAATATTTTTTCAAGGATCCATACAAGGCGTGGATTTATTAAAGAATATTTTTTCAAGGATCCATACAAGGCGTGGATTTATTAAAGAATATTTTTTCAAGGATCCATACAAGGCGTGGATTTATTAAAGAATATTTTTTCAAGGATCCATACAAGGCGTGGATTTATTAAAGAATATTTTTTCAAGGATCCATAAAAGGCGTGGATTTATTAAAGAATATTTTTTCAAGGATCCATAAAAGGCGTGGATTTATTAAAGAATATTTTTTCAAGGATCCATAAAAGGCGTGGATTTATTAAAGAATATTTTTTCAAGGGTCCGTCCATACAAGGCGTGGATTTATTAAAGAATATTTTTTCAGGGGCCGTCCATACAAGGCGTGGATTTAATAAAGAATATTTTTTCAAGGCCCACCCAAGGCGTGGATTTAATAAAGAATATTTTTTCAAGGATCCATACAAGGCGTGGATTTATTAAAGAATATTTTTTCAAGGATCCATACAAGGCGTGGATTTATTAACGAAAATTTTTTCAAGGATCCATACAAGGCGTGGATTTATTAACGAAAATTTTTTCAAGGATCCATACGGCAAGGTTGCACTCCTACATGTTTTCTCACGAGAATATTGTCTAGTGTCTTTCCATGTTTTTGATGTTATTTAGGTTAGTTGCAGTGAACGATAAGCGAAATGTGGTTTATAGGTTTTTGTGTTTATTGCCCAAGAACAACCAACATCTTGCTGATACCCACCCACATATTTCCAATACAATCGCCAAAAAAAACTTGTCTTAAATATGCGAATAACATTCGCCGCAATATATGTTCCTTTACATTCAATTGCATCAAATTGACTTAGATTTTATTCTTGCGGCTGCATACACTCCCTCTTCCCTTTCCCCTTAATTTATGCATGCATATTCCTTACAGCAGCCGCCTGCATTTGATATTCCTCCTTGGCACGTCTGGCATCATTGGCTTGTGTTTGTCTTTTGCACTTGAATTTATATCCTTGTCTCTCTTTTTCTGGTGTCAGAATATCGATGTCCATGCTGCAGCCAACAGACACCGGAGACATATTAACGTTTGTCAATGTGCTCGGCACACAGGAAAAGTAGGTTTTTCCCATGGAAACCTTGCCTTTATCCTACTGGGGAATTGTTGTGTTTCCTAACAATGGGCTTTACAAATACAGACTGGCAAGAAGGCATCAGTGTGAGAAGAAAAAAGAAAGAGTTTTAAAATATGTTGAAAATATAAATTTTGAAATTTATCGACAAGGTGTGGGTGGTTGGTTGTATGTAAATGGTGTTAGATCTGATGTATTACCTTCAGCAAGTGTTCCTTTGGAGGATGTGTGGAAACATTTTTTGAATTATTGTTGTGAAAATTGTTGTAACAAAAAAGGCAAATTAATATAGGAACCTATTTTTATAAAAGGCTATAGCTGCCGATCCAAATAATTTCCATCGGGGTTGATTTATTCTAGTCTTTCAAGGGGTAGTAATGTACTCATCGAAACTATGTTTTCCCATGTCATATGGAGATCGTATTATACTGAATGTCAAAAGTTTTTTTCTTCGGATATTTTCTAAGTCCAGCTTAGTTTATTTTATATGCTATGTGAAGGTTACGTATCTCTCACAATATTGGAAGTTTAGTACCGGTCGAACGTACATAAATTGTTTTTGTATTAACTTACTCACCCGATTACAATGTTGTGCCAAAAATCCCTTCTTAAAATGAACCTAAAATCATTATTAGAAGAGCTTACCCTTGGGCCTGGTTGCTCTGTAACGATTACGGACCAATCCTCCATAGTGAATTATGGTTTTTTTATGTCGTACATTGCCTATTTTTGGCCGTCGCAAGCCCTGAAAGACGATCCGGTGGTTCGGGATCGGTGGATGGAGATATTGGAGAAAAAAATCAAATATGACAGGAGGGTTTAGGTCAGCCCAAGAATAAATTGGCAGCCTTCAAACAGCATTGGAGGAGAAAAGCAGTGACTTGGCGGAGTTACGGTCAAGAAATAAGGAGCTAGAAGTTGCTCGAAAAATATCGGAGGACGCCAATGAAAGAAAAGTTGCAGGCAAGGTATAAAGAGGCTAGAGATAACCGCCTCGAATTGGAATTTCACAAATCCACGCTTTGTGTAGGTCTTTTTTTAAAAATCCACGCCTTGTATATGCCCTTTTTTAAAAATCCACGCCTTGTATAGGTCCTTTTTTAAAAATCCACGCCTTGTATAGGTCCGTTTTTAAAAATCCACGCCTTGTATAGGACCTTTTTTAAAAATCCACGCCTTGTATAGGTCCTTTTTTAAAAATCTACGCCTTGTATAGGTCCGTTTTTTAAAAATCCACGCCTTGTATAGGTCCTTTTTTAAAAATCCACGCCTTGTATAGGTCCGTTTTAACAAATCCACGCCTTGTATAGGTCCTTTTTTAAAAATCCACGCCTGAAATATATCTTTTTTTAAAAATCCACGCCTGAAATATATCTTTTTTTAAAAATCCACGCCTTGTATAGGTCCTTTTTTAAAAACCCACGCCTTGTGTAGGTCCTTTTTTAAAAATCCACGCCTTGTGTAGGTCCTTTTTTAAAAATCCACGCCTTGTATAGGTCCTTTTTTAAAAATCCACGCCTTGTATTGGTCCTTTTTTTAAAAATCCACGCCTTGTATAGGTCCTTTTTTAAAAATCCACGCCTTGTATAGGTCCTTTTTTAAAAATCCACGCCTTAAATATATCCTTTTTTAAAAATCCACGCCTTGTATAGGTCCTGTTTTAAAAATCCACGCCTTGTATAGGTCCTGTTTTAAAAATCCACGCCTTGTTCAGGTCCTAGAAAAAAATATTCCTTTAAAATCCATGCTTTGTATAGTTTCTAGTAAATGACCGCCTAGTAAATGACCTCTTGTTTGTGTCGGTACTGGATCGGTTTTTATCTATGGAAAAAAATCTTTAAATAATACAATCTTATAATGACGCTTAAAAGTATACATAAAAAATCGGTAGTTATTCCCAAAATACCCATACACTCCTCTTATTTCTGTAACTCCCTCACTTGTATGCAATTGAAGTGCGAATAATGTTTTTTTGAAAAACTTATTTCATTTTATCGAAGACCACATTTAAATTTATCGTTTTTTCTTGTATATTGGTGACCGCCAAGTTGCATGTCTATGCTTGTATATGTGCACCATTATGCATCTGGGTGGAAAAATGCAAAATGTATTTGTTATGGATTCTTATGGTTCCATTCCACAGGAGTAATACTCCTGTTCAATAATGGCTGCACACAACCACACACATAAGCATAGTAAATGTCGCAAAAACAGCATACTTACCCAGGCACACTCGCACACATGCTCACTCAATTCAATACAACTAACAACCGCAGTGGTTCAATGATATTGGTTATGTGTGAGTGTTCGTGTATATGTGTGCTTTTTGTGCGGTGGTCTTATTATAATGAAATATTGTTTGTTTAGCAATTTTTATTTTTATACCAATAGAAAAACGACAGAGAGAAAACAATGACAGGGCACATGTTGCCCCAATGAACACAATGCACTGTTTATGTATGTTTGTATATGTGTGCAGCTGTGTTATTGTGTCTCCGGATCTTATATATGCTTTATAGACTTAATAAAAACCAATAAAATGTGGTTATAGCTTCCAACAATGGTTGGCTGGATGGCTGGTTGGGTAACACATTTTTTATTGCACCGATAATTGACCGATAGCATTTAAAAGACACATGGGACCAAAAGTGGCATAAAAATATTCTTCAATAAATCCACGCCTCAGTTGGCCCTTGAAAAATATTCTTTAATAAATCCACGCCTCAGGTGGCCCTTGAAAAATATTCTTTAATAAATCCACGCCTCAGTTGGCCCTTGAAAAATATTCTTTAATAAATCCACGCCTCAGTTGGCCCTTGAAAAATATTCTTTAATAAATCCACGCCTCAGTTGGCCCTTGAAAAATATTCTTTAATAAATCCACGCCTCAGTTGGCCCTTGAAAAATATTCTTTAATAAATCCACGCCTCAGTTGGCCCTTGAAAAATATTCTTTTTAATAAATCCACGCCTCAGTTGGCCCTTGAAAAATATTCTTTAATAAATCCACGCCTCAGTTGGCCCTTGAAAAATATTCTTTAATAAATCCACGCCTCAGTTGGCCCTTGAAAAATATTCTTTAATAAATCCACGCCTTGTTGGCCCTTGAAAAATATTCTTAATAAATCCATTGTTATTGCCATAGGCATTCATTTGTCCTCCTAAGTCTGAAAACTTAATCCCTTCACCTTAATCTTGTAAACAAAGACGCAGAAAAAACTACACAAATTGCCAATTTAAATTGTATCCTTTCCATTGTAATGAATATCCATCCAGCCACGCTCACCCACACACCTAACAACCAACCCACCAACTGACCTACGCACACAAACATAAACTAATTGTGTACTTTTAGTTTTTGTCGACAATGTCCCTAATCAGATTGTGGCAATCCAAAAGAATGAAAGAAGAAGAAAAGTTCAACTCTTCGACTCCCAAAACCAAAAACAACAATGCAACCAATTCCATTTCCAAACTAACGGGGTTGACTGGCAAACGTCCTGACGCACTCGAACTCGATATGGAACTCGAAATGAGTTGGAGACCTAGACACTGAACGAACTTTGTTTTGGCTAATTAATTAACTACATTTCATTGCGATATTTCTTTGTTTCGTTCGGTATCGCGTTGCCTAGTTTGTTTCTTCTTTTTTTTTTCTTTCTGTATTCTCCATTTCTGCTGATGTGATGGCTTTGCAAGCAAAGAAACGTAAGAAAGAGTAACAACAACAACAACGGCAATAAAAAACGACTTGAAATAAAAACTTTTCTTTTTAACACGTTTTTGTTTATGGCCAAGAAAATTGTGGTAGTGGCGGTGGTAATGGTGATGGTGTTGGTGATTTTTTGCGTGCACTTTATGTGAGTGACTGAGTGAATGTGTGTGTGTGTGTGTTTGTTGGTTGGTTGTTTGAATTGTTGTGTTGGAGATTTTTAGCAAATGATGATTTCATTGCAGAGTTGTTTTATAAGATTTTCCATTTTATTGTTATGTGTTGTTGTTGCTGTTGTTGTTATATTGTATGAAGTAATCAAATGTTGAACATGCCAAAAATCCCCAAAGTCAAATAAAATTTATTTAATTTTAAAGTAATTAAATTAGATAATGAACAGAGAGAAATAGATGTCACCAAAACTGAGACTAACTTTGGACATGAAAATAAAATTAAATACTTCGTAGGGATAAGAAAGAAAATTAGGATTAAGAAATGTACGCGTGGATTTATAAAAGAATATTTTGCAAGGGCCAACTGAGGCGTGGATTTATTAAAGAATATTTTGCAAGGGCCAACTTAGGCGTGGATTTATAAAAGAATATTTTTCAAGGGCCAACTGAGGCGTGGATTTATAAAAGAATACTTTTCAAGGACCAACCAAACAAGGCGTGGATTTGTAAAAGAATATTATTCAAGGACCCAAACATTCCTCCCAGATTTATAAATCTGCGTTTTATTACCCCAAAAAAATATTTTTCTTACCATAATGTTAAATTCTCACAACATTTTTATACTCTTCACCATACAGGGTATTATGCTAAGGAAACGAGATAGACACATGGTTCCTTTTGAGAATATGCATAGAATCATTTTCTAAGTCGATTTATGCATGTCCGTCCGTCCGTCAGTACGTCTGTTGATGTTAAATGGTAAACAAAGCACAGGTCGCATTTATAATCCGATTTGGATGAAATTTGACGCAAGTCACTTATTTGACCCAAGGGCGAACCCTATTAAAATTGGAGAAAATCGGTTCAGATTTAGATATTGCTCCCATATATATTTTCGTCCGATTTCATGTAAATGGTGTATCAAAGTCCCAAAATATCTTCCTATTTGCACGAAATTTGGCATAGCGTACTGACTTGAGTCTAGAATGATGTGTGCAAAATTTCGAGAAAATCTGTCCAGATTCAGATATAGCTGTCATATATATTTTCGTCCGATTTAAGGTAAATGGTGTACCAATGTCCCTATATATCTTTCGATTTACCCAAAATTTGGCACAGGGTAATGAATAATGTCTAGAATGATGTGTGCAAAGTTTCGTGACAATCTGTTCAGATTTAGATATAGCTCCCATATATATATTTTTATCTGATTTAAAGTAAATGGAGTACCAAAGTCACTATATATCTTTCGATTTCCACGAATTGAGCCCAGAATGTTGTCTGCCAAGTTTCGTGAGAATCGGTACAGGTTTAGATATTTGTCCCAGGAACGAACCCTTTTGAAATTGGGAAAAATCGGTTCAGATTTTTATATAGCTCCCATATATATTTTCGACCGTATGATGCACCAAGGTCCCTATATATTTCTCGATTTCCACGAAATTTGGCATAACGTACTGAATTGAGCATAGAGTGATGGCTGCCAAGTTTCGTGAAAATCGGTTATGATTTATATATAGCTCCCATAAATATGTTCGTCCAATTTTATGTAAAAGGTGCACCAAAGTCCCTATATATATATTTCGATTTCCACGAAATTTGGCATAACGTACTGGATTGAGCCTAGAATGAGCTGCGTTTTCAGATATAGCCCATCGAATGTCCTATTAATATTTGTTTGAAATGAATTTACATACTTTTGTCCCATTGTGACAAACGAATGACATGTTTATGGATTGATCTAAGTCGATTCTCATTTTGATAAATATCACATATGTTAGTTCTTCCAATTTCATGTTAATAGTCCTGTTTTATATACCCACAGTGGTGAAGGGTATCATATAGTCGGCCCCGTCCGAATTTACTACTTTCCTTACTGGTTATACCCTACACAACTATGTTGTCAGGGTATTATAGCTTCGTGCAGCCCCAAGAGTTTGTAACACCGCGAAATATTGGTCCTAGACCCACCTTTAAGTATACCGATCGTCATATCTCGACTAGCTGAGTCGATCTAGACATGTGTGTCCATCCGTCTGTCCATTATAATTTGTAAACAGGATACAGGCCACAGTTATGTACCAATCTTCACTAAATTTGACATGGGTTCTGCCCAATGAAGACCCCTATTGTTTTTGGAAAAGATCGGTTAATATTTAGGGGATGAAATGTACCAAAAACTTTATTTTTGTCTGATTTTCTGGTCGCATTATGACCCAAACACAGCGAATTTTTACATGGAGAAGGGGATCGGACCAAAGAATAAGCATGAATGTTTTGATAAAGATCGGTCAATATTTAGCGGGTCAAATTGACCCTGACTTTTGTGTGAAAAATGACAAAATTTGTATTCTATAGCGTATGTATTTACTCCTGAAGAACATAGACACAAGAAGCTGATAGTATATCCAAGAGGAGTGGTTCACCTTTAAATTGATACCAATTATATGGTCGTATGTACTCGGATGTGGGGGTTACACGTAAATATTTTCAGGAGCTTACGTATTCATATATTATTTAGTAACATATTACCACAATAGAAGGGGAAAATGTAGCGCTCATCGCTTTGAAAATTTCCTTGAGGATCCATGTATGGTCAAGGACAACGCCTATAATTTTCTGTGATGATCAGATAAAAATTTTGGGATGAAATGGACCGAAAACTTAATTTTTTTGTGTGTTTTCGAGTCAGATTTAGTCCGAACATCACAACACAACAAACCGTGAAGGGAATCTGAACAAGTAACTAGAAGGGCTGTACTGAATATTCGAAAATGTAAGGAAGAGATGCTGTTGGCCTCTAATCGGGCAAGAGGGGACAATTATTACGAAATTATACCAGACTCGGAATAAACATCCGCAGAAAGTTAGAGTTCCGTGGTAGTTGTGTAGGGTATCGTATGGTCGGCCCGTCCGACTATACTGCTTCGCTCACTAGTTTTTACTATAATGTTAAATTCTTACAACATTTTTATACCCTTCATCATACTGTGTTACAGAGTATTATGTATTTGTCCATATGTTTGTAACAGGCAAAAGGAAAGAAGGTAGACACATGGTTCCTTTTGAGAATATGCATAGAATCACTTTCTAAGTCGATTTATGCTTGTCCGTCCGTCCGTCAGTCTGTCTGTTGATGTTAAATTGTAAACAAAGCGTAGGTCGCATTTATAATCCGATTTGGATGAAATTTGACACAAGTCACTTATTTGGTCCAAGGACGAACCCTATTGAAATTGGGAAAAATCGGTTCAGATTTAGATATAGCTCCCATATATTTTAATCGGTCCGATTTAATGTAAATGGTTCACCAAAGTCCCTGAAAATCATTCAATTTGCACGAATTTTGGCATAGCGTACTTAATTATGTGTAGAATGAAGTATGCTAAGTTTCGTGAAAATCGGTCCAGATTTAGATATAGCTCCCATATATATTTTCGTCCGATTTAAGGTAAATAGTGTACCAAAGTCCCTATATATCTTTCGATTTGCACGAAATTTGGCACAGCGTACTGGATTATATCTAGAATGATGTGTGCTAAGTTTCGTGAAAATCGGTTCAGGTTTAGATATAGCCCCCATATATATTTTCGTCCGATTTAATGCAAATGGTTCATCAAAGTTCCTATATATAAAGATATATTTGGACGAAATTTAGCATAGCGTACTGAATTGAGTGTAGTATGATGTGTGTAAAGTTTCCTGAAAATCGGTTCAGATTTAGATATAGGTCCCATATATATTTTCGTCCGATTACATGTAAATGATGTACCAAAGTCTCAAAATATCTTCCTATTTGCACGAAATTTGGCATAGCGTACTGACTTGAGTCTAGAATGATGTGTGTTAAGCTTCTTGGAAATCGGTCCAGATTCAGATATAGCTCCCATATATATTTTCATCCGATTTAAGGTAAATGGTGTACCAAAGTCCCTATATATCTTTCGATTTACTCTAAATTTGGCACAGCGTAATGAATAATCTCTAGAATGATGTGTGCAAAGTTTCGTGAACATCTGTTCAGATTTAGATATAGCTCGCATATATATTTTCACCCAATTTAAGGTAAATGGAGTACCAAAGTCCCTATATATCTTTCGATTTGCACGAAATTTGGCATAGCGTACTGAATGAAGTCTTGAGTGATGCGTGGTAAGTTTCAGGAAAATCGGTTCGGATTTCAATAGGGCTGCCACATATACATATATATTCGCCGATTTTACAAAATGATGCACCAAACTCCTAATGTTTGTCCGATTAACACGAAATTTTGCACAACGTATCAAATTGATACTTTAATGACGTTATTGCGTTTTGTTGAAATTGGCGCGGATGCAGCCATAGCTTCCATATGTATTTCGAACGGGTGTCTGATTGAGATAAATATTTTAACAGATTGAAATAAATATTTTTACAGCGCGACATACCGAATATAGTGTATCAATTTTGGTATACATCGTTTTCCATAAATTTGTCCCATGGCACGCAGATGACTCTAAATCTGCCCGAATGGAATTAAATTTAGCATAGGTTGCAGAAAGGCATGAGTATGTTCCTTCGAGGGAACATCGAAATTCAATGGTAAGGGTGCATATGTACAATATACCCAAAGTGGTGAAGGGTATCATATAGTCGGCCCGTCCGACTTTACTACTTTCCTTACTGGTTTTTATATTTGATTAAGTTTTGTTTTATTATTTTATTCGATAATTGTTTTTATCCATTCTGCATGAAATTTGTATAAAAATCAATAACACAAAAGTATTGCAAAGTATTAAAATTTTATTTAGAAAATTTTTCAACGTGACCCTCAAACAATGTGGAACAATAACAACAACAAAATGTTGCACATTTATTGAATTCATAGTTGAGTGTGTAAGTTGTCACACATTTACACATTGGAGTATAAAATCACACACATAGACAAAAACGTGTGTAAAAGTTTCCTTTTATAATAAAATTGATGTGAATATTGTGTAACACATATGTATTAAATTATGTATTTAGTTTTATTATTATTTTTGTTATTAATGTTAATTGTTTGAAAGTATAAAAAACATATTATATATATATATATATATACATATATAGTTTTTTTTTTTTTTTGAAAATTTGGTTTTGATTTGCCTTATTAAAAATAGAAAAGTCTCACAAATTCAATAATAGTCGTTAGGTACAGTTGATCACTTGTCCGTAGTTGAATATGCCAACATTTAGTTTTCCCCTAGTTCTATTCTCATACCAATTATCAATATTCCGGAACATAATAAAAAATAAATTTCCATATTTCAATATTATTTGCCATATGTACTCACGCCTCATGTCCGTTGTCACTTGAGTGCTAAAATCGTTTAACAACAATTTCAATAATTATTTTGGGTTTCTGTTGTCAACTATCAAATTAACTGCAACATTGGTAAAATATTCAAACTGCCAATAAATGTCGTATTACAAAAATTTAAATGACTTCTGGCACCAACCGAGCAAATATTTAAATGACAGCTACACTGAGAGTATATTCATTTGAAATTGATCTGAAAACAGATTAAATGAAGTATGGATTACAATTGCTCATAGTGTTGGAGTGGATGAATCTCTTGGCGAGTTTATTAAGAACCTAAAAGGAAGCAGTAAGGAAAGTAGTAAAGTCGGACTGGGCCGACTATATGATATCCTTCACCACGTTGGGTATATTGTACATATGTATCCTAACAACTGCATGTCTATGTTCCCTCTTTCTCCAATCTATCCTAACTTTAATTTAATTCGAGCAGATTAAGAGTCGCCTGCGTAACATGGGGAAAATTTTTGGAACACGATTTATAGCAAAATTGATACACGCTATTCGGTACGTCGCATTGTTAAAAATATAATCTATATGTGGGAGTATATCTAAATCTGAACCGATTTTCATAAAAAATAACACACATCTCTCTAGACTTAATTCAGTACGCTATGCCAAATTTTGTGCAAATCTAAGGATATATATAGGGACCTTGGTGCACCATTTATATAAAATCGGACGAAAATATATATAGGAGATATGTCGAAATCCAAACCGATTTTCCCGACACTCACCACTCATCATTCTAGACTCAATTTAGTACGCTAAGAAAAATTTTGTGCAAATCGAAGCATATAAAATGACTTTGGTGCACGAAACTTTGCACTCATCATTCTAGACCTAATTCATTACGCTGTACCAAATTTCGTGCAAATCGAAAGATATATAGGGACCGTTTACATTAAATCGGTTCGTTCTTGGGGCAAACAAATGAGCTGTACCAAATTTCATCCAAATCGAATTATAAATGACACCTGTACTTTGTTTACAATTTAACACCAATAGACGGACGGACATGCATAAATCGACGCAGAAAGTGATTCTATGCATATTGTCAAAAGGAACCATGGGTCTATCTCATTTCATTTTGCATGTTACAAACATATGCACAAAGACATAATACCCTGTACTACATTGTTGTAAAAGGTATAAATATACATGCCTTTATAAAAATATTTGTTTACAAATCCACGATTTTGGACCTCTAGAGAATTATATATTTATACCCTTCACCACACTATGGTAGAGGGTATTATGTCTTTGTGCATATTTTTATAACAGGCAAAAGGAAACGAGATAGACACATGGTTCCTTTTGAGAATATGCATAGAAACCCTTTTTAAGTCGATTTATGCATGTCTGTTCTGTCTGTCTCTGCATGTTAAATTGTAAACAAAGTACAGGTCGCATTTATGATCCGAATTGGATGAAATTTGGCACAGGTCACTTATTCGGCCCAAGGACGAACCCTATTGAAATTGGGAAAAATCGGTTCAGATTTAGATATAGCTCCCATATATATATATATATATATATATTTAACCGATTTAATGTAAACGGTCCCTATATATCTTTCGATTTGCACGAAATTTGGTACAGCCTAATCATTTAGGTCTAGAATGATGTCTGCCAAGTTCCGTGAAAATCGGTACAGATTTAGATATAGCTACCATATATAGTTTCATGTAAATGGTGCCCCAAAGTCCCTATATATCTTTTGATTTGCACGAAATTTTGCATAACGTACTGAATTGAGCCTAGAGTGAAGTCTGCCAAGTTTCGAGAAAATCGGTTCAGATTTAGATATAGCTCCCATATATAGTTTCGTCCGATTTCATGTAAATGGTGCCCCAAAGTCCCTATATATCTTTCGATTAGAACGAAATTTGGCACAATGTATTGAATTAAGCCTAGAGTGATGTCTGCCAAGTTTCGAGAAAATCGGTTCAGATTTAGATATAGCTCCCATATATAGTTTCGTCCGATTTCATGTAAATGGTGCCCCAAAGTCCCTATATATCTTTCGATTTGCCCGAAATTTGGCATAACGTACTGAATTGAGTCTAGAATGATGTCTGCCAAGTTTCGTGAAAATCGGTCCAGATTTAGATATAGCTCCCATATATAGTTTCGACCGATTTCATGTAAATGGTGCCCCAAAGTCCCTATATATCTTTCGATTTGCACGAAATTTTGCATAACGTACTGAATTGAGCCTAGAATAATGTCTGCCAAGTTTCGTGAAAATCGGTCGAGATTTAGATATAGCTCCCATATATAGTTTCGTCCGATTTTATGTAAATGGTGTACCAAAGTCCCTGTGTATTCTTCGATTTGCACGAAATTTGGCATAACGTACTGAATTGAGCCTAGAGTGATGTCAGCCAAGTTTCGAGAAAATCGGTCCAGATTTAGATATAGCTCCCATATATAGTTTCGTCCGATTTTATGTAAATGGTGCACCAAAGTCCCTATGTATCCTTCTATTTGCACGAAATTTGGCATAACGTACTGAATTAAGACTACAGTGGTGTCTGCCAAGTTTCGAGAAAATCGGTCTAGATTTAGATATTGCTCCCTTTTATTATAGATTGATTTTAAATAATTGACGCACCAGGGAACCAGGAACGTTCTGAAATTAGTATAACCTAAGCTGTGACAAGTTTGTTTGAAATCGCTTAATATTTGGATAGAGCTTCCATAAATATTTTCGCCCGATTTCAAGTAAATTGGGCATCAAACTCCTCATGTTAGTCAGATTGACATCAAATTTTGCACAACTTACAAAATTGAGCATAGAATTACGTAGTTGAGTTTTCTAGAAGTACAGACATAGCCCAACGGATGACCTATTTATATTTTTTTGAAGTCGATTTACATACTTTTGTCCCATTGTAACAAACGAATATCACATATTTTATTTCATCCAATTTCATGTTAATAGTCCTCTTTAATATACCCATAGTGGTGAAGGGTATCATATAGTCGGCCCCGTCCGACTTTACTACTTTCCTTACTGATTTTTTTATAATTTATGCTTGTAAGTCCTTGCAAAGATATTCGTTAGAAAGCCCAATGCTTGTGTGCCCTTAAAAATTATTTGTTTAAAAATCCCAACCTGTGGGTCAAAAAAAATTCTAAAATTATTTGAAAATGTCTTAGAAGTCATCTGGATCCCAAATCTCAGACACTTCTTAAAATCTGCTAGAAAATTATCCACCGAATATTTCTTTGTATGCATATAAATTGAAAAATAAACTCTACACGAGTAATTGTTGGCATTTGCCACGCAATGCATTGTCATCATGCAACATTTATGTGTAGATGTGGCACGCACTACTGGGTGGCTTTCATAATGGACGTCTGAACATATGTGAATGTACGAAGGTATATTGGGGCCATACGGTGGTATATTGAAGGTTATGTATGTGTTTGTCCTTGTGAATTGAGAATATGTCAATATTGTTTTAATTGCATTGAATAAAGTGTCATTCGATAAAATTATTTTTCACACAATACACTCGATTCGTTTCTTCTTTTTTACCCACGACTGCCATTCGAATACTAGCTGGCCAACCGAATAAACAAAAAAATTAGCTCGATCGCCAAAAAACAACCAAAGGGCAAAAGCCATACAACAAAAGAATAATACACAAATTGCACATAGAGCTCGAACCAGCCCGAAAAAGTGTGAAAGAGCGAGAATCCATTACGAATTTATGACGATTACATTCATAAATGTTTATGAGAATTGCCAGGCGTTGACAATGGCCACCAGTGACCGATATTTCGTTGCTTTATTATTTTAAATAAATAAATTTATTCATTTCACAGTTTGTTTGTTTGTTTATGTGCGTATGTGTGGGGGTGTGGGAGTGTGAACTACACAATTTCAACTCAACCTCTCTCCCATCCTTTGTATTGAACAATATATATTGTAAATATTCAATCAACTTTATATGAATTATTGTTGTAGTTGATATTATTTTTTTGTTGTGCATTTCCAAAAAACGCCGTCTAATGGAATTTTATTTCAGTGTAACATGTCACAAGTGATTATTAACACAATGTGTCACACGTGTTAACAAATTCAAATATGAATATAATCGTGTCAAAAATACAAAAACCCAAAAAAAAAATATATATATATATATAATTTGACACAATTTCTTATGGTCCTGAAATGTGCATATGATACAGGATTATGGTAGCATATTTTGGCATTAATTTGAAAATTTTTTTATAGGCACTTAATTTCCCATTCAATTCACGTTTGAAAAAAAATGTATGATGTTTGGAGTTGAAATATAATATAAAGTGTAAAAATTAAATTAACAAAAAGTTATTTTGCATTTAAAATTAATCAAAAGGGCTTTGAAAAAATATTCTTTAATAAATCCACGCCTTGTGTAGAACCTTGAAAAATATTCTTTAATAAATCCACGCCTTGTGTAGAACCTTGAAAAATATTCTATAATAAATCCACGCCTCAGTTGGCCCTTGAAAAATATTCTTTAATAAATCCACGCCTCAGTTGGCCCTTGAAAAATATTCTTTAATAAATCCCCGCCTCAGTTGGCCCTTGAAAAATATTCTTTAATAAATCCCCGCCTCAGTTGGCCCTTGAAAAATATTCTTTAATAAATCCACGCCTCAGTTGGCCCTTGAAAAATATTCTTTAATAAATCCACGCCTTGTGTAGAACCTTGAAAAAATATTTTTTAATAAATCCACGCCTCAGTTGGCCCTTGAAAAATATCCTTTAATAAATCCACGCCTTCCTCCAATTTTGAGCTGGGGCATTCTCATTCATTCGCACAACATGGCCTAGCCACCGTAGTCGCCGCAGCTCAATCCGACTGACTACGTGGATGTCCGCGTACAAATTGTAAAGCTCGTAGTTCATTCGTCGCCGATATTCACCGTCGACGCAGATCGGCCAGTAGATCTTTCGGAGAATTTTTCTTTCAAACACTCCAAGAGCTGCATCATCTGCTTGTGCAAGTACCCATGCTTCAGATCCATATAACAGCACGGGTAGTATCAGCGTCTTGTAGAGTGTGAGTTTGGTCTGGCGGTAGGTGGCCTTGCGATTGAGTTGTTTACTCAGACCATAGTAGCATCTGTTGGCCATCACAATCCTACTTCGAAATTCACAACTGATGTCATTCGTTTTATTTATGACAGTACCAAGGTATATAAAATCTTTAACAACCTCGAAGCTGTAGTTCTCAAGTTCCACAGGTGGTCCAAGTCAAGTGGACGTATTGCGCGTTGATACCATCAGCTTGGTATTCTCGCCGTTTACTGCCAGAACCCTTTTTGACAGACTCCTTCTCAATTTGTTCAAAGGTGGTTGTTACCGTTCGCAATGTTCGACCCATTATATCGATGTCATGGGCGTAGGCGAGTAACATGTGTTGTTTGGTGTACAGAGTGCCATCTCTGTTCAACTTTGCGTCACGTATGACCTTGTCCAGCAGGACGTTAAAAAGGCCATACGACAAACTTTCACCTTGTCTAAATCCTTGTTCGGTATTGAAGGGCTCCGATAGGTTATTTCCGACTTTAACTGCTGACCTTGCGACATTAAAGTTATCCTGCATAGCCGTATTAATTTTGCAGGAATGCCAACAGCACACATGGCTTTATACACCTCTGAACGGATAGGGCTGTCGAATGCGGCTTTATAGTCAACAAATAGGTGGTATGTGTCGATGTGTTTTTCGTGGGTATTTTCCAGGATTTGGCGCAGAGTGAAAATCTGGTCAATGGTGGATTTGCTAGGTCTGAAGCCGCATTGGTATGGTCCATTGATGTCATTGACCATTGGCTTCAGTCGTTCACACAGCATACTGAATAGCACTTTATATGCGATGGGAAGGAGACTTATTCCTCTATAGTTGACACATATCGTCTTATCTCCTTTATTGTGCACGGGACACAGGATGCTGAGGTTCCAATCATTTGGCATGCATTCATCTAGCCAAATTGTGTTAATCAGCTGGTACATGCTCCTGACCAGCATCTGGCCACCAGCCTTAAATAGTTCGGCTGGTAACCCATCGGCACCTGCTGCTTTATTGTTCTTGAGCCGATTAATTGCTTTCATGACCTCATTTTGGCTAGGTGGTATACACTCTATACCATCATCTCTTATTGGTTTTGGGGTATCTTCTTCAACGTCACTATTTGATACCAGAAGATTTTCAAAGTGCTCCTTCCATATCCTCAACACGCTGTCTGTATCCGTCACCAGGTTTCCATCTTCATCTCTACAGGAGGATCTGCCTGCATCAAAGCCTTCGGCTTGGTGTTTTACTCGTTTGTAAAATTTTCGGACTTCATTCTGACTCCTGTACATCTCGATTTGCTCACGCTCACGTTTTTCTTGTTCTTTCTTCTTTTTTCTGAAAACACGTTTCTCCTCTACCCTTTTCTCCCGATAATTCTCCATCACGTTACGTGTTGCTACTGTCTGCAGGGTTGCCCTATACGCTGCGTTTTTCACATCAGTTGCATTACGACACTCCTGATCGTACCATGGATTTATTGGTGATGGTTTTTGGTACCCAAGTGTTGCTTTCACTGCAGTTTCTAGGGCAATTCTTTGCCATTGTGATTCTATACTATTATCTAGACAATAAGTACTTTCTTCAAGCAGATGCGTAAGTTGAGCGGAGTAGGCCTCGGCTACGTGTTGTGTTTGCAGCTTTTCGACGTCGAGTTTCCGTGTTGTGTTAGATCGCACCTTTGCTACTACATTAAGACGAGTGCGTACCTTGGCTGCCACAAGGTAATGGTCCCAATCGATATTCGCTCCCCGGATCGATCGGACGTCTAAAACACTGGATGAATGCTTTCCGTCTATCACAATTTGATCAATTTGATTTCTCGTTGCTTGATCAGGAGAGATCCAGGTGGCCTTGTGTATATCGAGATGCTTGAATCTGGTGCTGCTAACTACATACCATGTTTTCTGCTGCGTCGAAGTCAATCAACCTCATACCGTTGTCGGATGTTTCTTTAGCATGGACGCAGATAAGACTGTTGTAGAATAACTTCGCTTTTATACGGATTATAGCAATTCGCCCATTTACTGGAGTGAATCTGGAGACGAGGTCTTTTATTCTCCTGTTAACCATAAATCCACAGCCAAATTCATGTCTCGTTTCATGGCAGCTATAATACAGGAATTACTTACGCCTGTCCCTTTCCATAGCATTTCCTGTAAGGCAATAATATCGGCGAAAACTGCGGCTGTTCTGAACAACGTGCGCACATTCCAAGTACAGATTCGCGGATCATGGTCCTTTATACGTTTGCGGGGGTCGTCAACATTAGGGGGTTTGGTTTTCTTTTTCATTGTTTTTTCATAGTAGGATGAGTTTTCCGATTGTGGGCCCAGATAAGCATAGGCTTCCCCATGTTAAATCCAATATTGTTGTTGTAGCAGTTGTATATTTTCCTGTTTATGTTTCCTCCAATTTTGTCTCCAGATTTAGAAATGCAGTTACCTCCACTGGCTGTAACCACAGATCTTCCAGAGTGAGGTGAGTAGATTTGGCTGGACAATTGAATAAGTGCAGTGTGGTATGGTGGCCTGTACCACATGCTGGGCAGACATCCTGCACCTGGTCGTCAATCCGTACCCATCCAGAACGTAACTGGGCCAAAACTACTCTGGTTTGTCTGGGCAGCTGACGTTCTTCAGCTGCTATGGGAGGGGGGTGAGCTCCGAGGACGGCATTCACTTTGTAACCGTTCAGCGCTGCGGCTACTGCATCTGTATGAATGCCATTCAAACCTGCTCGATAGGCTACTTGATCTAGAGGCTCCCTTTTGTATCGTTGAACCTCTCTCTCTCTCTAGATCATGCAGACGCTTCCTGACTCGCCTGGGTGGGGGAGTCCTATCCACCATATGATGGCAGGTACTGCGAAAGCATATTGCTATGCTGACGTACGTCTCCTCATGAAGATGGCCCACTGGTGTCATGAGGAGGCACCCTGTCGCTGTCCTCATGTCGGTATTCTGACAGGTCTGAATACTTCTCCATTGCGTATCACTGGAATTCGCAGACCACACTGGAACCGCATCGCAGATAGCTGTGGTTTGCGCGGACGATTTGAACATGTTGTCGAATGTGACCCCGAGTATTTTGGGGTAGTTGGTGGTCGGAATTGTATACCCCTCGATCTGCACATTCAACGGCATTCTCATCTCCGCAGTCCATGTGGTGAATAGTGTGGCTGACGACTTCGAGACGGATATTTTCATATTCCTCGCTTTGAAGAATGCTGCTAAATCGTTAAGATAGGCGTTCAACCTCACACATATGTCTTCAACATCTGCATATGTAACGATTTCTATGCCGTCCGGAGGGCGTGGAATACTGGAAAGGTAGATGTTAAACTGTTCCGAGAAATCACTCCACCATGGGGAACTTCCTGTTTAACTCTACGGGGTTTGGACTTCTTGTTCCGGAACTCCAAGTACGACTGGCGTCCACACATATAGTTGATTATCCAATGTTTCAAACTCGGCCGGAGGGAAGTGCTCTCAATTTTGTTCTTTGTTTTTTTGTTCTTTAAAAAATCGAAGCCTTGTTTAGGTCTCTAAAAAGTATTTATTAAAAAATCCACGCCATTTTTTAGTCCAGAGAATTTATAATTTAATAAACCACGTTTTCTCTATGACATTTTCAAAAATATTCCTCTAAGGATTTGATAGTGGTGTCTGCTGCTGCTTCCTGCAGACATTGGCATTGAATAATTAAATCCAAAACTTCTCATAACTACATTCTCTGATATTCAATCACAACAGCCATTGGCAAAGGCTTCTCCTCATTGTCGAAGTCCAATTTGTTTTGAATTTTGTTTTTGGGCTAGCAGTTGAGTGCACTCCAGATTCAATTTAACGAGAAAATAAAACGATGCGACTGCAGACAAACACCGGTTTTGTAGTTTGATACAAAATTTTTGTTATTGTTAGCCTTAAAACATGAGACAAAACCACTTGAGGCTTTGTCCTGGCAATGTCGAGTGTTGTGGAGTTGCAGAGAAATGAAAGCAATAGCCACAGTGGCAAAACACAAGAATCTATATATGTTTAGTGACGTCTGGTTGACAATGTTCAGTGCAGAGAGAGTTAGGAAATAACGAAATAATGAATAGGACGGTAGAAGAAAATAAATTCCAAAATCCCCCAAGTAACCTTTTTTGAGCCGCCAAAATCCTACACTGTGCCACAATAACTCCCCAACCAAAAATACACCGCTCATTGAAGGCCCACTTTGATGCTCATACCGCTGATGCAGTAGATGCTGACGTTGATAATAATGACAATGTAACATTGTAACACCTATTCGAACAATGTTCGGGTTGATGTTGGTAATAATGATAACGACCATGGAACTTTTGCTGGCCACAGGGTATGAGAAAAAAAACGCTAAGTGCTTGTTGACAATGACATATTCACGGTTATAAACAAGCTAGACGAAACCCAAATTCCCCATAGCGTGTTAGAGAGGTAACTTCAAGTGATGTAGTTTTGGTGTACATAAGCATATCCGGCACATAGCAAATAGAGAGGAGGTGGTCTTACTGAGTTATAAATTTACAATACGTTGATATTGACATTTGTGTTCAAAAGGGAGGGTATTCAGAGGGGTGGGTGGTGGTGGAGGACTGACTAGAAAGTTTGTTTTAGAATCGAAACATAGTTTTCAGTACTGTTAGAAGTAATGGACATTAGGTGAGCACGAAAGAAACTCTATGATTAGGATCCTTGAAAACTATTTTTTAACAATTACACGTCTTGTTTAGGTCCACTAAAAAATTCTTTAAAAAATCAACGCCTTGTTTAGGTCCTCTAAAAAATTATTTAAAAAATCCACGCCTTGTTTAGGTCCTCTAAAAAATTATTTAAAAAATCCACGCCTTGTTTGGGGTCTCTAAAAATATTCTTTAATAAATCCACGCCCTGTTTAGGTCTCTAAAAATATTCTTTAAAAAATCCACGTCTTGTTTAGGTCCTCTAAAAAATATTCTTTAATAAATCCACGCCTTGTTTAGGTCTCTAAAAAATATTCTTTACAAAATCCACGCCTTGTTTGGGTCCTTAAAAATTATTTAAAACCAGTAAGGAAAGTAGTAAAGTCGGACTGGGCTGACTATATGATACCCTTCACCACTTTCGGTATATTCTACATATATGTATCCTAACAGACGTCGCGTTTTTGTTATATATCTATATCTGAACCGATTTCAGGGAAGCTTGCCAGAGACTAATTTATATTACTTCAGTACGTTGTGTCAATCGGCGTAGCTATGGATCTTTTCACAAAGCAACATAATTCTAGAATTATTTCAGTACCCTGCCAAATTTCGTGCAAATCGTAAGATATATAGGGTCTTTGGTGCACCAATTACCTTAAATCGGATGAAAATTTATATGGGAGCTATATCTAAATCTGAACCGATTTTTACGAAACTTTGCACACATCATTTTAGACATAATTAAGTACGCTATGCCAAAATCCGTGCAAATCAAACGATATCCAGGGACTTTAATGGACTATTTACCTAATGGGAGCTATATCTAAATCTGAAGCGATATATGGGAGCCATATCTAAATCTGAACCGATTTTCACAAAACTTAGCACACGTCATTCTAGACTTAATTCAGTACACTATGACAAATTTCGTGAAAATCGGATGATTTTCAGAGACTTTGGTTCGCCAATTAACAAAAATCGGATGAACATATATATATGGGAGCTATATCTAAATTTGAACCGATTTACACGAAACTTTGCAAACATCATTCTAAACTTAATTAAGTACACTATGCCAAATATCGTGCAAATCGAAAGATATATAGAGTATTTGGTGCACCAATTGCCTTAAATCGGATGAAAATATATATGGTAGCTATATCTAAATCTGAACCGATTCTCATGAAACTTTGCACACCTCATTCTAGACTTAATTCAGTACGCTTTGCCAAATTTCGTGCAACTCGAAAGATATATAAGGACATTAGTGGACTATTTACCTAAAATCGCGCGAAACTATATATAGGAGCTATATCTAAATCTGAACCGATTATCACAAAACTTTTCACACATCATTCTAGGCTTAATTCAGTACACTATGCCAAATTTCGTGCAAATCAAACGATATCCAGGGACTTTAATCGGGCGAAACTATATATCGGAGCTATATCTAAATCTGAACCGATTTTGACGAAACTTTGCACACATCATTCTAGGCTTAATTCAGTACGCTATGCCAAAATTCGTGCAAATAAAAAGATTTCCTGGGACATTGGTGCACTATTTACCTAAAATCGGTCGAAAATATATATGGGAGATATATCTAAATATGAACCGATTTTCATGAAACATAGCACACATTATTATAGACACAATTCAGTATGCTATGCCAAATTTCGTGCAAATCGAAAGATATATAGGATCTTTGGTGCACCAATTACCTTAAATCGGATGGAAATATATGTGGGAGCTATATCTAAATCTGAACCGATTGTCATGAAACTTTGCACACCTCATTCTAGACTTATTTCAGTACGCTAAGCCATAATTCGAGCAAATCACAAGATTTTCAGGGACTTTAGTGGACTATTTACCAAAAATCGGGAGAAACTATATATGGGAGCTATATCTAAATCTGAACCGATTTTCACGAAACTTTGCTCACCTCATTCTAGACTGAATTCAGTACGATATGCCAAATTTCGTGCAAACCGAAACATATATAGGAACTTTGATACACCATTTACATTAAATTGGACGAAAATATATTCGGGAGCTATATCTAAATCTTAACCGATTTTGCCCAATTTCAATAGGGTTCGTCCATGTGCCAAATAAATGACTTGTGCCAAATTTCATCCAAATCGGATCATAAATGCGATCTGTACTTTGTTTACAATTTAACATCTACAGACGGACGGACGGACATGCATAAATCGACTCAGAAAGTGATTCCATGCATATTCTCAAAAGGCACCATGTGTCTATCTCGATTATTTTTTCTTGTTACAAACATATGCACAAAGACATAATACCCTGTACCACAGTGTGGTGAAGGATATAAAAATCCACGCCTTCTTTAAAACCGTTGTTTTTAGCCACCTGCCTACCCTTTAGACCTTCAAAACTTTCTCACTTCCAAATATTATCCATAGTAGTTACTATGGAGTAGAGTGGAGTTGTTGCGAATATCCTTTGATGTTTGTTCGAGTATTTCTAACAAATGTCTACGTTTATCTGCAATTATTCATATGATGTTCATTTTATACACAAAAGGCAAATAATAATAAAAACGATACAAGTGATGGAGGGCACACAACTACACCAAACACAATGAATCACACAGCATAAGAGGAAGTAATTAATAAATGTTGAACTTGTAGCAAGTAGCGGAAATAGGAAATGTCTGCAATGTTCCACGTAAGTTTGTTTAACTCTCCTCCGTTCGGCAGTTCTGGATTCCCGTATCCCGTGTTTGGCGGTCAATTGTTGTGTTCCCGGCATGAGGGGTACAACTCATTGATTTACAACTCATCCTAATGCTGTCAACAGCAACCAACGGTGCATCCTTTTCGACTGCAGTACAACAGCTGTCGGTGTAAACAGTAACATCGTCGTCGTCATCATCATCATCACCGTCGTTATTGTTAACAACTCCAACGATAACACCAACAACATCATGACGAAGAACATCGCCACCAATTTCGTTAAACTTTTGTACATAAATTTCCATCGAATGCAACATTAATTAATGGATTACCAGCACTTCTATGGTACAGAGCTCCGGGTACATTGCAGTTCCGCCAGCAAACTTCGCTCAAAATTATTTTGCTGCTTTGTATTTGTTTCTTGGTCTGCCATCATCAACACGATTCTCGTCATAATCATCAATCTCCTGTGTTAATGAAAATTCAATACTATCTTCTGAACCTATATTGGTCGAAGTTGTTTTTGGTTTGGTTTCCGAACTGCACTCTTTCTGCTCCATGAACAAATTTGGTGAATGGCGAAGGTTTTTCTTCCATGTCGTTTCTTGACTCCTTGTTCTCTGCTCAGGATTCCACTTCAAAAACAATTGATGCTCTTTGTAAAGTTTTTAATTGCATACAAAACTACACAGGGCATAGAACGAACAGTCAACATCCATACTGGTTCGGCATCGTCATTTTCATATTTCCCCGAAAATAAATTAAAGTTGTGTAAGAGGATAATGATGCTGATGATTTGAAAGTTTTCAAAAGGTGAACATTTAAGGGATACGTTTTAAGGGGGACAATATAAGGCGTAGATTTTTTAAAGAATATTTTTAGCGACAAATATAAGGCGTAGATTTTTTAAAGAATATTTTTAGCGACAAATAGAAGGCGTAGATTTTTTAAAGAATATTTTTAGCGACAAATATAAGGCGTAGATTTTTTAAAGAATATTTTTAGCGACAAATATAAGGCGTAGATTTTTTAAAGAATATTTTTAGCGACCAAGCATTTCAAAGGACCTAAACAAGGCGTGGACGTTTTAAGAATATTTATAAAGGGACCTAAACACGGCGGGGATTTTTAATGAAGTTATTTTTAAGGACCGAAAAAACGGGGATTTTTAATGAAGATATTTTTAAGACCTAAGCAAGGTCTCTAAAAAATCGTGGATTTTTAAAGATATTGTTAGGCCCTTAAAAAGGCTTGGAGAATATTTTTTGTTTGTCAAGAAGGATTGGATATTTAAACAAGATATTTTTAGGTCCTTAAAAAGGCGTGGATTTTTAATAATATTTTTAGACCTAAGCAAGGTCCCTAAAAATTCGGGGATTTTTAAAGATATTTTTTTTAAATCCTTAAAAATGCTTGGATTTTTAACGAGCAAATTTTTGGCCCTTAAGAAGGATTGGATATTTATACCCTACACAACTATGCTTTGTGCAGCCCCAAAAGTTTGTAACGCCTCGAAATATTGGTCCCAGATTGGTTCTTTAAGAATACCGATCGTCATATCTCGACTAGCTGAGTCGATCTAGACATGTGTGTCCGTCCGTCCGTCTGTCCATTATAATTTGTAAACACGATACAGACCACAGTTATGGACCAATCTTCACGAATTTTGCATGTAGGATGGGTTCTGGCCAATGAAGAACCATATTGTTTTTGGAAAAGATCGGTTAATATTTAGGGGATGAAATGGACCAAAAACTTTATTTTTGTCGGTTTTTCTGGTCGCTCCAGAGACCGCAATTATGGCCCAAATACCTCGAAGGGCTGTTCTGAACATTTGTTATAATTGTCGGCCTCTATTTGATCCAGATGGTTCTAATATCTCGAAATATTACCCAAGCTCAGAATATAGATCCACAGAAAGTTAGTTTTTCGTAAAAGTTGTGTAGGGTATCATATGGCCGTCCGACTATACTGCTCCGCTCCCTGGTTAAACAATATATTTTTAAGTCTTTAAAAAGTCGTGGATTTTTAAAGAATATATTTTTAGGTCCTTAAACAGGCGTTGATTTTTATACTCTTCGCCACACTGTGGAAGAGGGTATTATGTGTTCGTGCACATGTTTGGAAACGAGGTAGACACATGGTTCCTTTTGAGAATACGCATAGAATCTCTCTGAGTCGATTTACGAATGTCCGTCCACCCGTCTGCCCGTTCGTCTGTAGATGTTCAATTGTAAAAAAAGTACAGGTCGCATTTATGATCCGATTTGGATGAAATTTGGCACAAGTCATTTATTTGGACCAATGACGAAAATTATTGAAATTGGTGAAAATCGGTTCAGATTTAGATATAGCTCCCATATATATTTTTGTCTGATATAGGCACCAAAGTCTCTATATATCTTTCGATTTGCACGAAATTTGGCATAGGGTACTGAATTAGGTCCAGAATGATGGGGGCTTAGTTTTTTGCAAATCGCTTAAGATATGGATATATCTCCTATATATATTTACGTCCGATTTTATGTAAGTGGTGCACCAAAGTCCCTATATACTTTCGATTTTCACGAAATTTAGCACGGCGTACTAAATGCATTCTAGAATAATGTGTGTTAAGTTTCGAGAATATCGGTTCAGATTTAGATGTGGGCCCTACATATATATTTTCGTCCCATTTTAGGTAAATGGTGCACCAAACTCCTAATGTTTGTCCGATTGACACGAATTTTTTGCACAACGTACCATATATATTTCGAACGGGTGTCTGTTTGAGACGATAGTTTTAACAGTGCGGTGTACTGAGTAAAGTGTATCAAGTTTGCTATAAATCGATTTCCATAAATCTGTCCCATTGTAATGTACAATATACAAAAATTGGTGAAGGGTATCATATAGTCGGCCCAGTCCGACTTTACCACTTTCCTTACTGGTTAAAAAATGTATTTCTTACGCCCTTAAAAAAAGGCGTGGATTTTTATAGAAGATTTTTTAGGTCCTTAAAAGGGCGTGGATTTTTAAAGAAGATTTTTTTATGTCCTTAAAAAGGCGTGGATTTTTAAAGAAGATTTTTGTAGGTCCTTAAAAAGGCCTGAATTTTATAGCACACATTTTTTAGGTCTTTAAAAGGGTGTAGAAGTCCTTAAAATGGTGTGGATTTTTGAAGGCTTGTTTATGTTTACATTTCAGAATTTATCAGTTTCTATGTCCGAATTCAATTTTCTAAACCTAAAGTCATTTAAAAAAAAAAAAAACCTGCTAATTATTTTCGGCTGATTGTTTCTCGTTATCCTCCCTGTAATAGACATAGACAACCCACGGACGTATATTTTTCATTCGTTTATGAATTTGATTGAAAACGAAAAAAATAAGTTTCTTTGACAAGACCGCCTTCTTAACAAATTAACCCCAGTCACGCAATTGTTACAACAAACACGTCATTAGCAACTATTTTCTTATTGCCATGTTATCAACTAGTCACCACTTCGACTACCATCGCATAACGAATTCTTGGCTTATGTCTCTGTTTTTCTTCGCGATTCGATAATAATTAATAAACAACTAAGGATATTGCTTTATTTACGTCCTGACCAAGACATCAAATAGAACTTAGTAGAACAAATTGCGTGAATGTTTATTACATTTTAACAATCTAATCTGGGCCAGGTTTCTTGTAGGAGGATAGCATGCGATTTTTGCCCCGCTCCTGCCTACAACTAAATGGAGAATGCTATAAGGCCATATAGACTGCATTATACTCTATACCAAATCCAATCTATAGAATATTTTTCAATGATTATATAGGGCGTGGATTATTAAAATAATATTTTTTCAAGGACCCATATAACGCGTGGATTTATAGAAGAATATTTTTTCAAGGACCCATATAAGGCGTGGTTTTATAAAAGAATATTTTTTCAAGGACCCATATAAGGCGTGGTTTTATAAAAGAATATTTTTTCAAGGACCCATATAAGGCGTGGTTTTATAAAAGAATATTTTTTCAAGGACCCATATAAGGCGTGGTTTTATAAAAGAATATTTTTTCAAGGACCCATATTAGGCGTGGTTTTATAAAAGAATATTTTTTCAAGGACCCATATTAGGCGTGGTTTTATAAAAGAATATTTTTTCAAGGACCCATATAAGGCGTGGTTTTATAATATTTTTTCAAGGACCCATATTTGGTTTTATAAAAGAATATTTTTCAAGGACCTCAACAAGGCGTGGTTTTATAAAAGAATATCTTTCAAGGACCTCAACAAGGCGTGGTTTTATAAAAGAATATCTTTCAAGGACCTCAACAAGGCGTGGTTTTATAAAAGAATATTTTTTCAAGGACCCATATAAGGCGTGGTTTTATAAAAGAATATTTTTTCAAGGACCCATATAAGGCGTGGTTTTATAAAAGAATATTTTTTCAAGGACCCATATAAGGCGTGGTTTTATAAAAGAATATTTTTTCAAGGACCCATATAAGGCGTGGTTTTATAAAAGAATATTTTTTCAAGGACCCATATAAGGCGTGGTTTTATAAAAGAATATTTTTTCAAGGACCCATATAAGGCGTGGTTTTATAAAAGAATATTTTTTCAAGGACCCATATAAGGCGTGGTTTTATAAAAGAATATTTTTTCAAGGACCCATATAAGGCGTGGTTTTATAAAAGAATATTTTTTCAAGGACCCATATAAGGCGTGGTTTTATAAAAGAATATTTTTTATAAAAGAATATTTTTTCAAGGACCCATATAAGGCGTGGTTTTATAAAAGAATATTTTTTCAAGGACCCATATAAGGCGTGGTTTTATAAAAGAATATTTTTTCAAGGACCCATATAAGGCGTGGTTTTATAAAAGAATATTTTTTCAAGGACCCATATAAGGCGTGGTTTTATAAAAGAATATTTTTTCAAGGACCCATATAAGGCGTGGTTTTATAAAAGAATATTTTTTCAAGGACCCATATAAGGCGTGGTTTTATTAAAGAATATTTATAAAAGAATATTTTTTCAAGGACCCATATAAGGCGTGGTTTTATAAAAGAATATTTTTTCAAGGACCCATATAAGGCGTGGTTTTATAAAAGAATATTTTTTCAAGGACCCATATAAGGCATGGTTTTATAAAAGAATATTTTTTCAAGGACCCATATAAGGCGTGGTTTTATAAAAGAATATTTTTTCAAGGACCCATATAAGGCGTGGTTTTATAAAAGAATATTTTTTCAAGGACCCATATAAGGCGTGGTTTTATAAAAGAATATTTTTTCAAGGACCCATATAAGGCGTGGTTTTATAAAAGAATATTTTTTCAAGGACCCATATAAGGCGTGGTTTTATAAAAGAATATTTTTTCACGGTGGCGATATTATTGTTTACAGGAAATGCGATGAAAAGGGACTGGCGTAAGTAAATCAGATGATTACGCCCTGTATTATAGCTGCCATGAAACGTGACATGAATTTGGCTACGGATTTACGGTTAAGAGGTGAATAAAAGACCTCGTCTTCAAATTCACTCCTGTATATGAGCGAATTGCTATAATCCGCATAAAAGCGAATTTCTTCTACATCAGTCTCATTTACGCCCATGCTCCGACCGAAGATAAAGATGAACAGATCAAAGACATATTTTACGAGCACCTAGATACAGCATATGAACGCTAACCTGGCCATGACATTACAATTCTGCTAGGAGATTTTAATGCAAAAATCGGAATGGAAAATATTTTTGGCCCTACCGTCGGAAAATTCAGCCTCCATGAAGAAACATCCAACAAAGTCATGAGGTTTATTGACTTCGCGGCAGCAAAAACATGGTAGTTAGCAGCACCAGATTCAAGCATCTTGTTATATACAAGGCCACTTGGATTTCTCCCGACCAAGCAACGAGAAATTAAATTGATCATGTTGTAATAGACGGAAGGCATTCATGCAGTGTTTTAGACGTCCGATCGATCCGGGGAGCAAATATCGATTGGGGCCATTACCTTGTGGCAGCCATGGTACGCACCCGTCTTAATGTAGCAGCAAAGCTGCGATCTAATGTAACACGGAAACTCGGCGTCGAAAAGCTGCAAACACAACAGGTAGCCGAGGCCTACTCCGCTCAACTTACCCATCTGCTTGAAGAAAGTACTTCTTGTCCCGATAATAGTATAGAAGCACAATGACAAAGAATTGCCCACTCCCTACAAACTGCAGCAATAGCAACACTTGGGTACCAAAAACCACCACCATTAAGAAAACCGTGGTACGATCAGGAGTGTCGTAATGCTACTGATATGAAAAACGCAGCGTAAAGGGCAACGCTGCGGAGAGTAGCAACACATAATGCGATGGTGAACTATCGGGAGAAAAGGAGATAGGACAAACGTATTTTTTTAGAAAAAGAAGAAAGAGCAAGAAAAACGTGAGCGTGAGCAAATCGAGATGTACAGGAGTCAGAATGAAGTCCGAAAATTCTACAAACGGGTAAAACACCAAACCGAAGGCTTTGGTGCAGGCACATCCTCCTGTAGAGATGAAGATGGAAACCTGGTTACAGATACAGACATTGTGTTGAGGATCTGGAAGGAACATTTTGAAAAACTTCTGGTATCAAATAGTAGCGGTGAAGAGGATACCCCATAACCAATAATAGATGACGGTATAGAGTGTATACCACCTAGCCAAAATGAAGTCAGAATAGCAATCAATCGGCTGAAGAATAATAAAGCAGCACTTGCCGATGGGTTACAAGCCTAACTATTCAAGACTGGTGGTCAGATGCTGGTCAGGAGCATGCACCAACTCATTTCTACAAGTTGGCTAGATGAATGCATGCCCAATGATTGGAACCTCAGTATCCTGTGTCCCGTGCACAAAAAAGGGGACAAGACAATATGTGTCAACTATAGAGGAATAAGTCTCCTTTCCATCGCATATAAAGTGCTATCCAGCGTACTGTGTGAACAACTGAAGCCAATGGCCAATGATATTATTGGTCCATACCAATATGGCTTCAAAGCAAATCCACCATTGACATGATTTTCACTCTGCGCAAAATCCTGAAAAACACATCGACGCATTCCACCTATTCGTCGACTATAAAGCCGCATTCGACAGCTCTATCCGTTCAGAGGTGTATAAAGCCATGTCTGCTGTTGGCATTCCTGCAAAATTAAATCGGCTATGCAGGATAACTTTAACAGGTGCAAGATCAGCAGTTAAAGTCGGAAAGCACCTCTCGGAGCCCTTTAATACCGAACGAGGATTCGGACAAGGTGACAGCTTGTCGTGTGGTCTTTTTAACATCCTGCTGGACAAGGTCATACGAGACGCAAAGTTGAACAGAAATAGCACTCTGTACACCAAACAACTCATATTACTCGCCTACGCCGATAACATCGACATAATGGGTCGAACATTGAGAGCGGTAACAGTCACATTTGAACAAATTGAAAAGGAGTTTGCCCAAGTGGGTCTGGCAGTAAACGGCGAGTAGACCAAGGTGATGGTATCAACGCGCAAGACGTCCAGTAGACTCGGACCCACTGTGGAACTTGAGAACTACAGCTTCGAGGTAGTCAAAGATTTTATATACCTTCGTATCGCCATAAATAAAACGAATGACATCAGTTTTGAAATTCGGAGATGGCCAACCGATGCTACTATGGTCTTAGCAAACAACTCAAAAGCAAGGCCACCTCTCGCCACACCAAACTCCCACTATACAAGACGCTGATACTACAAGGGCTGTTATACGGACCTGAAGCATGGTCTTTCACGAAAATGGTCTTTCTAATTGGAAAAACTGCACAAAAGACCGACGCGCCTGGAAATCTTTTCTAAGCTCGGCTTATGAAACAAAAGTTCTGTCACAAGCCAGTAAGTATTTTTTCAAGGACCCATAAAAGGCGTGGATTTATTAAAGAATATTTTTTCCCGGACCCATATAAAGCGTGGATTTATTAAAGAATATTTTTTCAAATGACCAAAGCGTGGATTTATTAAAGAATATTTTTTCAAAGGACCAAAGCGTGGATTTATTAAAGAATATTTTTTCAAAGGACCAAAGCGTGGATTTATTAAAGAATATTTTTTCAAAGGACCAAAGCGTGGATTTATTAAAGAATATTTTTTCATAGGACCAAATAAAGCGTGGATTTATTAAAGAATATTTTTTCCCGGACCCATATAAAGCGTGGATTTATTAAAGAATATTTTTTCACGGACCATATAAAGCGTGGATTTATTAAAGAATATTTTTTCCCGGACCCATATAAAGCGTGGATTTATTAAAGAATATTTTTTCCCGGACCCATATAAAGCGTGGATTTATTAAAGAATATTTTTTCCCGGACCCATATAAAGCGTGGATTTATTAAAGAATATTTTTTCAAGGACCAAAGCGTGGATTTATTAAAGAATATTTTTTCAGGACAACCTGAGGCGTGGATTTATTAAAGAAGATTTTTTCAAGGACCCATATAAGGCGTGGTTTTATTAAAGAATATTTTTTCAAGAACCCCAACTCAATGACCAATAATACCTCTCGCCTAAGTGTAGGGCACTACAGAACAATTTACGATATCACGTTAACATTTTGTATACATTAATTAATTAGCCATAGATTTATTGACTTTACCAAAAATATCAATTTCAATACTGTTTGTCGGAACTCGACTCACTCCACCGCCGCACGTGTAAAACTTAAGCTATTTCAGTCATTAGAAATTTGATAATATATAAAGAACTCCTAAAATAGTTCAATATATGAAAAAAGTTTCCTCCCTCGAATAATTTTGTAAATGGGGGGCAGGTGGCCAACAAAGTTGTTCCACTGATTTCTTGTCTAAATAACAACAACAGCGAACAACCGAAATAACTAATAACATTTAAACATGCAATATTTTGATGTTTGTTTTCTTGTTGCTGTCTTTCCCAATTAAGGAGTGTGGTGCGGTATGTGGTCCCTCGTCCAGCTGTCCTTTCAGTTTTGCTATTTTTTTCGTAGATTCTATGAAACCTTAATAGGAAAAGTTAATTAAGTTTTATTGATTTTTTTGTTGTCTATTGGCTTTACACGAAAGAAGACCTAGTATTTTTGTAAATCAAAAGTGGAAAGAAAGTTTTAAATTACAATGGACTGGTTGTATGCCGTTTAGGAAATAGAAAAAGTACCTTAGACTAGTATGGGCAAATAGACAAGAGGAAAATCATTTTTTTCTAATTTACCTAAAAATTAATCCTCAACGGGAAGTCATTGAAAATCATAATAAGCATATTCTGTAATTTCTTATTAGTAGTAAAGTATTTATGGGCAATTGAAACATAATATCAATTAAGAATATATTTTTATATGAGGGCAGTTTAAAATCATCGATCAATATGTCACGCGAAAACCAGTAAGGAAAGTGGTAAAGTCGGACGGGATCGTCTATATGATACCCTTTACCACTTTGGCTATATTCAAGATATGCATCCTAACAGACCTCGCATGTCTGAAGGACCATTTACATGACAATGGACTAAATTAAATATGTGATCTGTGCCTATATGTGAGCCGACTTAACCCTACGATCAATAACCGGGTACGTTTTATACCCTCCACCATAGTATGGAGAGTATATTAAGTTTGTTTTTCCGTTTATAACTCATCGAAATAATAATTTGCGACCCTATGACGATGTAAGCATCTCCGTATGTCTGTTGTAATAACTCTAACCTCTAAACGAATTGAGATAAGCCGCTAAAATTTTGAATAGGGTTGATGAAGAGCTATATCGTTCAACGTTTAGGCATAGTCCCCATAAAGGATACGCCCCAATTTACGATGTTTTGATATTTGGTACAATGGGTTCTTATTGGGTATAAATCAAAACACATATCCTCGGTTACCTTGGCATAGGTTACCGAGGACTCTGTGCGCCATTTCATTCTGGCAGATTTAGAGACGTTTTTGTGCGATGAGACACAATTTTGTAAATCGATTTAAATTAAACTATACTACAGCAAATCAAAGAAGCGATCTAACAAAACACGGAAAATCGACGTCGAAAAGCTGCAAACACAACAGGTAGCCGAAGTCAACACCTCTCAACTTACCCACCTGCTTGACTAAAGCAGTTCTTGTTCCGATAATAGTATAGAAGCACAATGCAAAGAATTGCCCACTCCCTACACTTGGACACCAAAAACCACCACCGAAAAACCCATGGTACGATCAGGAGTGTCGTAATGCTACTGATGTGAACAACGCAGCGTGTGGGGCAACCCTGCAGACGTGTTTTCATAAAAAAGAAGAAAGAACAAGAATCAGTCAGAATGAAGTTCGAAAATTTTACCAACGAGTAAAAGCTTCTGGTATCAAATAGTGGCGGTGAAGAAGATGCCCCAGAACCAATAACAGATGACGGTATATAGTGTATACCACCTAGCCAAGATGAGGTCAGAATATCTATCAATCGGCTGAAAAAGACGAATAAAGCAGCAGGAGCCGATGGGTTACCAGACGAACTATTCAAGACTGGTGGTCAGATGCTGGTTAGGAGCATGCACAGCTGATTAGTATAATTTGGCTAGAGGAATGCGTGCCCAATGATTGGAACCTCAGTATTCTTTGTCCCGTGCAAAAAAAAGGAGTATCGTCTTGTCTCCTTTTTTGCCAACTATAAAGAAACATACCAATGTGGCTTCAGACCTGGCAAATCCACCATAGACCAAATTTTCCCTCTGCGCCAAATCCTGGAAAAAGCCCACGAAAAACACATCGACCCATTTCACCTATACGCCGACTATAAAGCCGCAATCGACAGCCCTATCCGTTCAGAGGTGTTTAAAGCCAATCTACGTTCGTCATTCCTGCAAAATTAATACGGCTATGCAGGATAACTTTAACTGGCAAAAGGTCAGCAGTTAAAGTCGGAAAGGACCTATCGGAGCCATTCAATACCGAACGAGGATTCAGACAAGGTGACAGTTTGCCGTGTGGTATTTTTAACATCCTGCTGGAAAAGGTCATACTAGACGCAAAGGTGAACAGAAATGGCACTCTGTACACCAAACAACACATGTGACTCGCATAATCCAATGACATCGATATAATGGGTCGAACATTGCGAGTGGTAACAGACACCTTTGAACAAATTGAGAAGGAATCTGCCAAAGTGGTTGTGGCAGTAAACGGCGAGAAGACCAAGCTGATAGTATCAACGCGCAAGACGTCCAGTTGACTTGGACCAACTGTGGAACTTGAGAACTACAGCTTCAAGGTTGTTAAAGATTTTATATACCTTGGTACCGCAATAAATAAAACAAATGACATCAGTTTTGAAATGCGGACAAGGATAGTGATGGCCAGCCGATGATACTATGGTCTAAGTAAACAGTTTAGAAACAAGGCCAGCTCCCGCCAGACAAAACTCACACTTTACAAGACGCTGATAATACCCGTGCTGTTATATGGATCTGAAGCATGGATACTTGTGCAAGCAGATGAGGCAGCTCTTGGAGTGTTTGCACGAAAAAGTGTCCAAAAGACCTACGGGTCGATCTGCGTCGACGGTGAATATCGGCGTCGAATGAACCACGAGTTTTACAATTTGTACGCGGACATGAACAGGGATAGTCGGTCGTATTGAGCTGCAGCGACTACGGTGGCTAGGTAATGTTGTGCGAATGGATGAAGATGCCCCAGCTCAAAAGGCATATGAAAGCGAGCTTACTGATGGTTCCCGTAGTTGGGCAAGGCTGCGAATCAGATGGAAAGGCCAAGTAGAAAACAACATCTTGGAACGTTGTCTTTCAAATTGGAGGATATGCGCACAAGACCGAGGCGCTTGGACTTTTTTTAAGCTCGGTTTATGAACAACCGTTCTGTAACAAGCCAGCTAGGTAAAGTAAATACTACAACACAGAGCGCTGTTCAAAATTCAATCCCAATTGGGCACCTGTTTATTATTTAGTGCACAATTAATATGAATTCAGTCGAAAATATATATGGGGGCAACATTTTCATCTGAACCAATTTTTACAATACGCAGCATTCTCGGCTCAATTTTGCAAAATTTGGTATGTTACGCATAATGTTGTGTCAATCGGACATACTTAAAATCTTTGGTGCGCCATTTATTTAAAATAGGACGAAAATCTATATTGGAGCTATATCTAAATCAGAACCGATTTTAATACAATTTGGCATACTCGACATTGTTTTTTTTAATTATATTTTATTGAATGGAAGCAAGAAATGTCGGAAATAGCATCAAATTATAGAATAAGTTTAGATTTCCTCGAATGGGTCACATTTGACACGAATTATGGCCTTCGAACGGCCAATGAAACCGTCACACGTTGCCCGAATGTTGCTTTACGGTATTTTGGCCCATTACCGGCGAAGCGCTTGCTTGAGGTGATCGACACGTTGGTATTTTCTAGTGCCAACCTTTCTTTCCAAATTTCTCCAGACACAATAGTCCAACGGATTTGTATCCGGAGATTTTGGTAGCCATTGTGTGCTGGAAATGAAGCGAGGAATCTCATTTGTAACTATTCTTGGGTGGCGCGTGCTGTGTGCGATGGAGCTGAGTCCTGTTTGAATGTCCAAGGTCTGCGGCCAAAATGTTTGTGTGCCTAAGGCTTTAATACACCCTCCAAAATATTTTCGCGATAATATCCGTCATTTATTCTGATGCCGCCGTCGATTAATACGAACGGAGAGCGACCATAGGTTGTTATGGCGGCCCACACCAGAACCATGGTCGGCGCTTGAGTTCTGGTGGCCAACCGAAGGTGCACATTTTCAGATGACCTCTTTGGCAAGTAAACGCGATCATTTTGTTTGTTTACAAACTGCTGGACAACAAATGCTTTCTCATCGGAGAAAAACCAAATTCGGCAGTTCACCACTTTCGGCCAACCGAAACAACTTTTTAGGTCTATGGAGTTTATTTTCTTTTTGTTGCGGTGTAAGTTCTTGCACTTTTTGGAATTTCAATTGCTTTACCCCGAGCTCATTTTTCAATATTTGCCGAATGGAATATTGCGATATATTCAGCTCACGAGCAATTTTGCGGCCACTGTGACGCGGGTTTCGATCAGGTCGCTTCTTTACTTTTCGAACCATTTCTGCTGATGTTCCTGTTTTCTTCCGTCCACTTCCTTGACGTCGGGCTATGCTACCAGTATCACGGTAACGAGCGATGGTACGAGACACAAAAGATTTATTCACATTTAAATGCTGGAGTTTCCCAGCCAAATATAAAGAAATCACACTATGACGCTTGAATTCCATCACGAATAATTTGTTTTCTGGAAAATCCTGACTAAAATGCTTTTGTACGCTTGTAAACAATATAATGATTTGTCACTAGAATAATTTTAACAGCTGTCGAACGAGTGGCTTAAAATGACAGCAGTCAGTTGCAGATTTTTCATCTTGCACTGTATGGGAGCTATAAATCCGAACCGATTTTCACCTTGGGGAAAATAAATGTTATGTGCCAAATTTATTACTTACTTAGCTGGCTTGCTACAAAACGGTTGTTCCATAAGCCGAGCTTAAAAAAGATTTCCAAGCGCGTCGGTCTTGTGCGCAAGTCCACCAATTTGGAAGACCACGTTCCAAAATGTTCTTTTCTACATGGTCTTTCCATCTAATTCGTGGCCTTCCCCTTCTACGGGAACCATCAGTAGGCTCGTTTTTATATACCTTTTGAGCTGGGACATTCTAATTCATTCGCACAACATGGCCTAGCCACCGTAGTCGCTGCAGCTAAATACGACTGACTATGTCGATGTCCGCGTATAAATTGTAAAGCTCGTGGTTCATTTGACGCCTATATTCACCGTCGACGCAGATCGGCCCGTAGATCTTTCGGAGAATTTTTCTTTCAAACAGCCCAAGAGCTGCCTCATCTGCTTGCGCAAGTACCCATGTTTCTGATCCATATAATAGCACGGGTAGTATCAGTGTCTTGTAGAGTGTGAGTTTGGTCTGGCGGGAGGTGGCCTTGCTTTTGAATTGTTTGCTCAGACCATAGTAGCATCGGTTGGCCATCACAATCCTTCTCCGAATTTCAAAACTAATGTCATTCGTTTTATTTATGGCGGTACCAAGGTATATAAAGTCTTTAACTAACTCGAAGCTGTAGTCCGAGTCTACTGGACGTCTTGCGCGTTGATACCATCAACTTGGTCTTCTCGCCGTTTACTGCCAGACCCACCAAGGTATATAAAGTCTTTAACTACCTCGAAGATGTAGTCCGATTCTACTGGACGTCTTGCGCGTTGATACCATCAGCTTGGTCTTCTCGCTATTTACTGCCAGACCCACTTTGGCAGACTCCTTTTCAATTTGTTCAATGGTGGCTGTTACCGCTCGCAATGTTCGACCCAATATATCGATGTAATCGGCGTAGGCGAGTAACATGTGTTGTTTGGTGTACAGAGTGCCATCTCTGTTCACCTTTGCGTCTCGTATGACCTTTTTCCAGTAGGATGTTAAAAATACCACACGACAAACTGTCACCTTGTCTGAATCCTCTTTCGGTATTGAAGAGCCCCGATAGGTCCTTTCCTACTTTAACTGCTGACCTTGTGCCACTTAAATTTATCCTGCATAGCCGTATTAATTTTGCAGGAATGCCGAACGTAGACATGGCTTTAAACACCTCTGAACGGATAGGGCTGTCGAATGCGGCTTTATAGTCGACAAATAGGTGGTATGTGTCGATGTGTTTTTCGTGGGTCTTTTCCAGGATTTGGCGCAGAGTGAAAATCTTGTCAATGGTGGATTTGCCAGGTCTGAAGCCATATTGGTATGGTCCAGTAATGTCATTGGCCATTGGCTTCAGTTGTTCACACAGTACGCTGGATAGCACTTTATATGCAATGGGAAGGAGACTTATTCCTCTCTAGTTGGCACATATCGTCTTGTCTCCTTTTTTGTGCACGGGACACAGGATGCTGAGGTTCTAATAATTGGGCATGCATTCATCTAGCCAAATGTACTAATCAGCTGATGCATGCTCCTGACCAGCATCTGGCTACCAGTCTTGAATAGTGCGGCTGGTGACCCATCGGCTCCTACTGCTTTGTTGTCCTTGAACCGATTAATTGCTTTTATGACCTCATCTTGGCTAGGTGGTATACACTCTATACCATCATCTCTTATTGGTTCTGGGGTATCTTCTTCAACGCCACTATTGGATACCAGAAACTTTTCAAAATGCTCCTTCCAGATCCTCAATTCGCTGTCTATATCTGTCACCAGGTTTCCATCTTCATCTCTACAGGAGGATGTGCCTGCACCAAAGCCTTCGGTTTTGTGTTTTACTCGTTGGTAAAATTTCCGGACTACATTCTGACACGTGTACATCTCATTTGCTCACGCTCACGTTTTTCTTGTTCTTTCTTCTTTTTTCTGAAAACGTCAAATTTATTATCAATGGGATAATAAACGCCAATGTTTCGAAGTGCTTCTTACACGATTTGGTTCATCTTCCAAGGCACATAGGGTCAATTACTGCTTTGTTTCGGGCTCATACGCATAGATCCACGATTCGTCGCCGATGATGATCATATATACGCCTTATATATATATATATATATATATATTTTTTGTAATTTCTTTCCACCAACGGATACGATAATTTTTAAATTCTTCTGGGTCCATCGATAATAAATCTGTTTAAGTTAAGCTGATTATGCAATATGCTGATGGAAACAAATTTCTACGATGCCCTCCATCTCTCCGTATGCCACATCACGGTGATTTGTGACACATCAACCATTTGTGAGCGACATTTCCTTTTATCAAGAGTCGGATATGATTGAATTTTTTACAAGATGTATTGTGATCTTGTCGTGATAATGCACCCCGGATGTTGTCAGTGATTGATTGTGTTCTTCTACTCGAGGCCGTAATTTGGACGAAATTTAATATTGATAATGGGTTCTGTCATAGCAATAAAAGTGAATGTTTTGATGATCCTTATTAAACATTAAACTGTAGTCAATGACACAAAGTCTTTTGTGCGAAAAATTGCAAAATTTGTTCACTCCGGGAAACCTCGATCCTTTGATCAGATATCAATTCAATTTGTGTAAGAGGGCGGATATGAAGATATACATAATATGGTTTATTATTACCATGAGGCTAAAAATATCGTGAAATTTTGCCCAGGATCGGTTCAAAATTCTGTGGTGGTGGTGAAGCTTTTAATACTACATTATGCCATACACTATATTGATAAATTAGTTTTATACTTTACAATAATCCACCCTCACTATTTGTGAAGGAAAATTATACTAATCGCCCTAAATATGTTATCATCCTCAACCCTTCTACAATTTCGGCACAACTCGATTAATTAAATTTCTTGAAATTTCCCCATAGCCTCTTTACATTAATCAACCCCCACTGACCATTTTGACTTGTCTAATAAATCCACTTGTTCTTAATGCGGCTTCATTAGTAACATAATTTCTATCAATAAATACTTCAAAATTTAAGACAAGTGTCTTTAATTGCCTCAAGAAGCAATCCTTCAACGAAATTATTCTATCTCTATACCAATTGCCTTATTGTACCAAAGGCCACTATTTCATTTTGGTTCGAACCAACTACCACAATAATTTTTCAAATTTATACCATTTCGATGTTATCGGTTTTGTTTGTCAAGTACTTTGGTTAGAGGTAATGGCTAGCTGGCTGCTAGCGCTTCAGCAGCAAATGATAAAAGTTCTCCACTGAATTTTTGGCAACTCGTTAGCGACCACTAATTTCAGCTGGCATTTTTAAAGGGCTTACCGACTGAATGAAAACCAATTGCAAAAAGCTGTTCATGATTTCATTTCTTTCGTTCGGTGTGGCCACTGTACAAATAACAAGGACGAAGGATTACGTTGAGGAACAGTGAACGTAAATGAAGTTCATTAACAAACAACCAAAGTTATTTTGCAAGAAAAGCAAAAAACACAGCCTTGTTCACAAGTACTTCAAACGCACAGTTATTATCGCTGCTAGGCTGTATGGGGGGTTTTGGCCTGGTTAGGCAGGGTTACCAAACGATATGTTATTCACGAATTAAGACGAGCCTGTAATTCTTAAAATAAGAAGATTTTTAAGGATTAAACAAGCCGTGGATTTTTTAAAGAATATTTTTTAGATACCTCAACAAGGAGTGGATTTTTTAAGGACCCATACACTCGTGGATTTTTAAGGACCCATACAAGGCGTGACTTTTTTAAGGACCCATACAAGGCGTGGATTTTTTAAGGACCCATACAAGGCGTGGCTTTTTTAAGGACCCATACAAGGCGTGGATTTTTTAAGGACCCATACAAGGCGTGGATTTTTTAAGGACACATACAAGGCGTGGATTTTTAAGGACACATACAAGGCGTGGATTTTTTAAGGACCCATACAAGGCGTGGATTTTTTAAGGACCCATACAAGGCGTGGATTTTTTAAGGACCCATACAAGTCGTGGATTTTTTAAGGACCCATACAAGGCGTGGATTTTTTAAGGACCCATACAAGGCGTGGATTTTTTAAGGACCCATACAAGGCGTAGATTTTTTAAGGACCCATACAAGGCGTGGATTTTTTAAGGACCCATACAAGGCGTGGCTTTTTTAAGGACCCATACAAGTCGTGGATTTTTTAAGGACCCATACAAGTCGTGGATTTTTTAAGGACCCATACAAGGCGTGGATTTTTTAAGGGCCCATACAAGGCGTGGATTTTTTAAGGACCCATACAAGGCGTAGATTTTTTAAGGACCCATACAAGGCGTGGATTTTTTAAGGACCCATACAAGGCGTGGCTTTTTTAAGGACCCATACAAGTCGTGGATTTTTTAAGGACCCATACAAGGCGTGGATTTTTTAAGGACCCATACAAGGCGTGGATTTTTTAATATATAGGGACTTTGGTGCACCATTTACCTTAAATCGGACGAAATTATATATGTGACCTATATCTAAATCTGAACCGATTTTCTTCTATTTCAATAGGGCTCGTTCTTGGGCCAAATAAGTGAGATGTGCCAAATTCCATCCAAATCGGATCATAAATGCGACCTGTACTTTTTTTTACAATTTAACATCTACAGACGGACGGACATGCATAAATCGACTCAGAAAGTCGTTCTATGCGTATTCTCAAAAGGAACCCTGCGTCGATCTCGTTTCCTTTTGCCTGTTTGCACTATTCGGCGTAAGGACCCAGACAAGGCATGTTTTTTAAGAAACCAGACACAGCGTAGATTTTTGAAGGAATATTTTTAAGGACCCATACATGGCAAGGATTTTTTAAAGAATGCTTTTTAAGGACCAAGACAACGCTTGGATTTTTAAAGAATATTTTTGTAGAGACCTAAACAAGGCGTGGATTTTTTAAAGAATATTTTTTTAGGGACCTAAACAAGGCGTGGATTTTTTAAAGAATATTTTTTAGGGACCTAAACAAGGCGTGGATTTTTTAAAGAATATTTTTTTAGGGACTTAAACAAGGCGTGGATTTTTTAAAGAATATTTTTTGGAGTCCTTTCTTTCAACTATTTGTTTCGTTACTCGTTAAAGTGGCAACTCTGATGCCACAATCTCATCAACACTACCATAATTTGAATCTAAGGTTATTGTGTGTCACCTTCTTCTTCTCTATTCACAATCACTTCATCTGCGACTCTTGGGCCTTGTATATTTCTACTAAGTTTTTGGCTTATACAGGCAAACAATCACACACACTCACACAACTGGTTTAAAATGACTTGAGGCTTTTCCGCAACACAACGTTTTTTGTTGACTTAAGCAAACAGCAATTTTTCAGCTTAACAACTTTTTAAGTAGATTTAATAAGGAGACCTTTTTAAATGCTGACAACTCATCTAATCAGTGACCCATCACCAACCACCAGCATTGGCCCCCAGCACTCAGTTATCGTAGTTACATTCCACCCCTTGATGGTTTGTAATCACTTCGTTTCCCCCTCTTCTGCCTTTCAATCATCGTCAATCACCACAGAAAATTTTGACACAAACCAAGCACAAGAAAACGAAATGAAATGAAGAAAATGATTTTACACACAAATTGTGTGCGAAATAATTTTCCAGCAACATAAACAAATTAACTTTTATCGAACAATTAGAAAAATGTAAAGAATTCCGTTCGGTGAAAAGTTTCGAAAGGATTGCAAATATTATTCTTGTAGACAATTTAAGGAAACAAATGAGAGGATGATGATGATGTAGAAATAATAACTAGCAACGAAGAAGATATAATGTAAATATTGTGTTTTCATTGAAATTAGTTAGATAAAGTTGCAGAAGATTTTAGGTAGGGGAAGCAGGTGGTTAACGTTACAGAGGTTGATGGGTTTGAGGATTCAAAATTTCTTGTACAAATTTCATAATTAAATATTGTGTAAAAATTCTACATAAAAATAATGTTATATTATTTTTTTAAACAATCTTTCTTCAGAAAATTTTGAAACGCACCTTATCAAACTCAAGGCCTAGACTTTTTAAGAATATTTTGTAGAAACAGGAACAAGCATCACCGAAAATTTTATCGAAAAAGAAGCTCTATGGAATAAAGAGCCGAAAATATTATGGAGTACTTTGTATAAGAACCTTATGCTACAGTGAATTAACAACCAAAATGTTTGTGACAAAACAAAATAGACAAAACTATTACACCTAAGTACAGTGTTGCGAAAACTTTGTCATTAAAAATGCTAGATTTTGTTTAAAAAAATGCTAGAAAGTGCTAAAAAATTTAAAAAAGTGCCAAATAAAAGTCCTAAAAAATTTATAGAAGGAATTTCGCTTATAGCTAATAATAAAATCTGCATTTCTTAACATTTGCTTGCAAAACCCGGAAATATTCACCTGATATCCTATTTATTCATAATAAACTTCTATGTCGATATAGCCATGTATATATAGCTCGCAATATTGAAGACAGATCTTTGAAATTCTGAAAAATGCTAATATTCCTAGGATGGTATTAAAAATGGGATATATGTGTCCTTTTTAAGGGAAGCCCCAACCGAATTAGCTATAATTTCATATTTTGGATTTTCATTGGAAACAAGTAAAAAGTGTCAGTCGGTGTTGCCGACAGAAATATACCCCCAGCCTTTGGTTTGCGGAGGTCTTCGGAATTACACACAGATTTTATTATTAGCTTTATATAAGAAATATGATAAAATTGTACAAACTACTGGGTTCAATCTTCGGAATTCATATAGGGTTGGTAGAGATAATATACCAATGCAATAATAATTCGCCTGATATTGCATTTATAAATATTGAAAATTTTGGCCAGTGGGGGAGGTACCAGAAGGAGTGGACCAATGGGTCCCATCATCTTACATGAACTAGGCTTCATGAAGATAATAAGTTGTACAAAGTTTCGTTAAAATAGGATAGTCCGGTTGCGTGTTATTACAAAATTATTTTTTAGCACAATTTTGACCATTTTGAGGGTGAGGTACCAGGAGGAGTAGTCCAATGGATACCATTTTTAAACTTGATCTAGGCTTAGTAGAGGTAATAGGTTGTGCAAAGTTTGTTTCAAATCAGACTTTCCATTAGCCTGATATTGGATTTAAAAATATTGAAAATTTTGACGCTCTGTGGGGGAGGTACAAGAAGGAGTGGACCAATGGGTCCCATCTTCATACTTGATCTAATAGGTTGTACAAAGTTTCGTTAGAATCGGATGGTCCGTTTGCATGTTATTATGAAACTAAGTAGTGGACCGATATTCACCATATTCAAACTTAAACGATGTTTGAAAGAAATATTAAATGCAAAGTTTAGGTGAAATCGATTATTCCCTTCGAGAGTTATCGTGCGCACCAGCCAGCTAGACAGACGGACATGCGTAAATCGAAACCGAATTGCCTTGTATAGACGCATAAAGCAAGTTCAAAAGAGAGCGATAAGAATTGTCGCAAGTAAACTCGTCTAATACTAAATCAGGAGATACCAAGAATTATCAATATTGGGCCGTTTCGGGGTAGCCTCCAGAGAGCGGTAGAGGACGTTTTTAATAGAATTGAATTGTTTTCAATATAACATTGCGCGTATGATTCGGAGGCTGGCATAAAGTACCGACCTATTTTCGGTATTTTGAGGGATTCAGCCGTATTTTCTGGGTTCTGTTAGGGTAGAAAATTTTTATGCGGACAATTTCTATATTTGATCATATACTCCATATACAATTTCCGTCCTATTCGCATCATTTTAAAGTTGTAAAAACCTTTTCATATAGAAGTGGCTGTAATTTAAAAAAATTATTTGGCGAAATTTTTCGAAGTTTGTCCATTTTTAGACATAACTCCCATATAAAGTGGAACGTGACCCATCTTTGGTACTATAAGTGGCGATAATGTGACATTCCAGAAAGTTTATAAGTTGGGTTCATGATTGTATTTTTCATTTTCCCAAATAAACAACCTAATACCAGACAATGTCACAATCAACATATGGGGTACCTAATTTTAATAAACACACGTGGTGCAGGGTGGTGTTTAACATGGTGTTTATAACAAGTTCGGCGGGGTCGGGTTTTTTTACTTGTTCACAGATATACTGACACTTCTTTAACATTAAAAATAAAGCTCATAGCGTGAATCATAACAAAAATTATATGTAGAATCGAAAAACGCAATTTTTTGGTATAAAGCCAAATAGACGGAAAATTTTGAAAATATCCAGAAAAAATAAAAAATTCTAAAAAAGATGCTAGGTGCTAGATCAATTTTTTTGGTGCTAAAAGAGTTTAAAAACTGTTAAATCTAGCACTAAAAGTGCTAAATTGGCAACACTGCCTAAGTATATAAATTCGCATCTGCAATAAAACAGATGATGGCACGATTGGCGCGTATGGAACTCGAAGAGTTCATGGCAAAATGATAGATTATGAATGATAGTTATTATACCCTTCACCACACTGTGGTGCATATGTTTGTAACAGGCAAAAGGAAACAAGATAGACATGTGGTTCACTTTCTGAGTCGATTTTAGCATGTCCGTCTGTCTGTCCGTCCATATATTTTTGTGAACAAAGTACAGGTCGCATTTAACATTAGATTTGAATGAAATTTGGCACAGTTCACTTATTTGGCCAAGGATTCAGATTTAGATATAGCTCCCATATATATTTTCGTCCGATTTAATGTAAATGGTGCACCAAAGTCGCTCTATATATTTCGATTTGCACGAAATTTGGCACAGCGTAATGAATTAGACCTAGAATAATGTGTGTTAAGTTTCCAGAAAATCGGTTCAGATTTAGATATAGCTCCCATATATAGTTTCGTCCGATTTTATGAAAAGCATTCAATTTGCACGAATTTTGGCGTAACGTATTTAATTAGGTCTAGAAGGTCGTGTGCTAAGTTTCCTGAAAATCGGTTCAGATTTAGATATAGCTCCCATATATAGTTTTGCCCGATTTTAGGTAAATGGTGCATCAAAGTCCCTGCAAATCTTTTGATTTGCACTAATTTTTATATAGCGTACTATATTAAGCCTAGAATAATGTGTGCAAAGTTTTTTGAAAATTGGTTAAAATTTAGATATATCTCCCATATATATTTTCGTCCGATTTAAAGTAATTGGTACACCAAAGTCCCTATATATCCTTCGATTTGCAAGGAATTTGGTATAGCGTACTGAACTAAGTATAGAATTATGTTGCTAAGCTTCGTGAAAAGATCCAAAGCTAGACCGATTGAAACAACGTACTGAAGTAATATAAATTAATCTCTGGAAAGCTTCACTGAAATCGGTTCAGATTTATAACAAAAACGCGACGTCTGTTAGGATACACACATGTAGAATATACCGAAAGTGGTGAAGAGTATTATGTAGTCGGCCCAGTCCGACTTTACTACTTTCTTTACTGGTTTCTTCTTGTTCTGCATAAATACTAGTTTAATGTCTATAAATGCAGACACTGCAGAAATAAAAACTACAAAATCAAAAATGTCGCATCGGTGACCGAGAAAAATCCTTCGCAAATAAAGGATATGCCAAATTTTGAAATTTTGAAAGTGCAATTATAATGCTTGATATCTCTTATTCATGTAAAGAATATAAAAAGTTAAAAATATTCACACAATTCGCACAGTTTTCCATTATTAACAATGATGTTTAAAGTCATGTATATTTGAAGCCGCGTGAGTGATCGCTCTTTTTTGCTTTTATCTCTAAAGTTAAAAATCGGAGGCTCTCAAATTGTTTTTACCACTGTTAGTACTCTTAAAGGTCTACAAGAAGGTATTAAGGGAGAATTATAGAAAAATGAATTGTTTTCGATTTATTTAACATTTAAAGTTTGATTTTGCCTCTGAAAGTCGTATAAGTGACTGCGGAAGTGCCCATATATTAAACATTTTCTACAAAGGTGATTCTCACCATCTAAGGTAATAGAAAGTCAAGTTAGAACCACTTACAATTGACCTGAAACGGCCTGGCCAACAAGACAGGTGTCTTGTTCAACCAGGACAACGCTAGGCCACACACATCTACAGTGACTCGCAAGAAACTTCGGGAGCTTGGTTGGGAAGTTTTAATGCAACAGCCATTCAGTCCGGACTTGGTACCAAGCGATTTTCATCTTTTTCTTGCATTGCAAAATTTCTTTAATGATTAAAAATTTGTATCTAGGGAGGATTGTGAAAATCGACCACTATAGTTTTTTGCAAATAGACAGAAGGACTTCCATGAGAGATGGACATTATGAAGTTACCTTTAAAATGGCAACAAACCATAAAATAAAACAGTGCATATTTGGCCCAAATCGGACATTCGGAAGCATTTTAAATAAAGTCATACAATTCATATAAAAATAATGGATTTATTTTTCACCAACCTAATATAACCCAGAACGGCTTATTTATAGTAACTACCATACACGTGGTCACAGACCACCTTCTGAAAAACATACATCAATAAAAAACCAGTAAGGAAAGTAGTAAAGTCGGACTGGGCCGACTATATGATACCCTTCACCACTTTGGGTATATTCAACAGATGTATCCTAAGATGTATCCTATCGATGCACCAATTACATAAAACCGGACGAAAATATATATGGGAGCTACATTTAAATCTGAACCGATTTTCACGAAATTTAGCTCACGTTATTCTAAACTTATTGGGTTATACTAATTTCAGTACGTTTTGTTCTATCAATCATATATTGGTTCCTTGGTGTGTCAATTACTTAAAATCAATCGATCTATGCAATATTAGAACTTTGGTACATTATTTACATTAAATCTGACGGAAATATATATATATATATATATATCTTAATCTGAACCGATTTTCACGAAACTCAGCACACATCATTCCAGGAAACTTCGCATAAAGCACTCTAGGCTCTATTAAGTACGTTATGCCAAATTTCGTGCAAATCGAAATATATATAGGGACTTTGGTGCATCACTTACATAAAATCGGACGAAACTATATATGGGAGCTATATCTAAATCTGGGCCGATTTTCTCGAAACTTGGCAGACATCATTCTAGGCTCAATTCAGTATGTTATGCCAAATTACGTGCAAATCGAAAGATATATAGGGACTTTGGGGCACCATTTACATGAAATCGGACGAAACTATATATGGGAGCTATATCTAAATGTGGACCGATTTTCTCGAAACTTGACAGACATCATTCTAGGCTCAATTCAGTACGTTATGCAAAATTTCGTGCAAATCGAAAGATATATAGGGACTTTGGGGCACCATTTACATGAAATCGGACGAAAGTATATATGGGAGCTGTATCTAAATCAGGACCGATTTTCACGAAACTTGGCAGACATCATTCTAGACCTAAATGATTAGGCTGTATCAAATTGCGTGCAAATCGGAAGATATATAGGGACCGTTTACATTAAATCGGTGAAATATATATATATATATATATATATATGGGAGCTATATCTAAATCTGAACCGATTTTTCCCAATTTCAATAGGGTTCGTCCTTGGGCCGAATAAGTGACTTGTGCCAAATTTCATCCAAATCGGATCATAAATGCGACCAGTACTTTGTTCACAAAAATACATGGACCGACAGATGGACAGACGGACGGACGGACAGACGGACATGCGTAAATCGACTCAAAGTGATTCTATACATATTCTCAAAAGGAAACATGTGTCTATCTCGTTTCCTTTTGTTTGTTACAAACATATGCACAAAGACATAATACCCTGTACCACAGTGTGGTGAAGGGTATAAACAAGAAAAATAACGATGAAAGAGAGATTCAAAGAATCTCTGTATATGGAGCAAAGGAACTATAAGATGCAAAGGAACTACATTAAGGAACCAGTTCCTTTTTAAAAAAGGAACGAGAAAGATCGATCCGCTAAGTGAACTAGAATGCCCAACACTAGAAAACATACAGTAACATTTTATTGTCTATTTATAACCTACCTTATTATGTTGTTAGGGTATTATAACTTTGTGCAGGCCCAAGAGTATACCGATCGTCATATCCCGACTAGCTGAGTCGATCTAGAAATGTCTGTCTGTCCGACCGTCTGTCCATTTTAATTTGTAAACACGATACAGGACACAGTTATGAAACAATCATCACAAAATGTTGCATGTAGGATGGGTTCTGGCCAATGAAGACCCCTATAATGTAGCGGGTCAGATGACTTTTGTGTGAAAAATTACAAAATTTGTATTCTATAACATATATATTTACCCCTGAAGGACATAGGCACGAGAGTTGAGGAGTAGTCGGATGAGGGAGTTACATGTAAATATTTACAGGTGCTTACGTATTCATATATTATTTAGTAACCCATTACCATCATTGAAATTTTCCATGAGGATCCTAGTATGCTCAAGATAACGTATATAATTTTCGTTGATTATCGGATAATAATTTTGGTATGAATTGAACCGAAAACTTGATTGAAAGCTGAACATCACAACACAACACACGATAAAGGGGATCTGAACAAGTGATTAGAAGGTCTGTACTGAATATTAGTATTAGTAATATTAGGGTACAACTATCACGACATAGTGCCCAGGCTTGGAATAAAAATTCGCACAAAGTTAGAGTTCTGTGGTAGTTGTGCAAGGTATGTTCACTGGGTTTCCTTTTAAATTGAATGGAAAGGAGTAGCTACCATAAAAGAACCCAAAGCTATATGTCGTACACCTGTGTGTTATTATTTGAATGAATACCGTAAAAATTAAATGTACATTTTCCTTCGTAAATTGAAATTAAAGGAGTCGCCCATAAGGGAAGACTTTATTGAAAGGGCTGGGTTTTTTATATTGTCCATGTCAACATATGGGCCCATATCAAAACTTGTCTGAGAAGAATGCCTAAAATGTGGGCATATTTCAATATCATGAACATATAATGAACTTTTTATGCAACGATACCCTACAGAATACAAAAATAAAACTTTCGGTTGGAAAACTCTACTTTTGTATGAAACTATTTGCTTACTTTGTAAATTTCTGATTCTTCCTTCTGTTCAACTTAATTTTTCTGTCCATACTCCTCGGTAATTCTGTCTGTTAAATCAGAATGTTTTTATAAATACAAACGACCTAATAAACCAATTGATGTCTAAATTCTAGCCCAGTTACTCGCAATTAGCTTCATTGTAATAAATTTCCCCTAAGCTCTCATTCCCTTTTAAAGGATTTATGTTTTAAAGAATTACTTTATAAATTTATTGTACATAATTTATATGATTTCTTCTTAGCTCTTAAATAAAAAAAATAATCTCATTCCAAAAGTATTTCCTCATATCTTAAAAAAAGGAATAAAACACAGAAACGCATTCACCCATTAAACACCCCAACCACCCGAAATGACCGCCTCGCTCACAAAAAACACCAAACCAAACACCTGAGCTAAAGCTGTAATTTGACTTGTTTAAAGTTGTTAATAAATTACAGCCTCCGCGTAATTAAAGACCACTTCTGGTATCGTTCATCATATAATGAGTTTCCTGTTTCCCCATTCGGCTGGGGCTTCATTGTAACCGTCTGTGTTAGTCCTCGGTGGCTTCATTTTTGTTCTTCTTCTTCCCCTGTCTCAATGTCTTCATTTATGTTGCAGTGTATCTGTGGCATTAATACCTGCCCTTAGTTTTTGTCTTAACCCGGTTAGCCTTCAGAAGGCCGTGGCTATTACCTTCAGCGTATTGCCACCTGAAGTCTAGCGTAACTTCTTGTATTAGAAGTAAGTAAAAGTGTAGGAACATCATCACAACCACCATCACAGCTGCCAGCATAAATGAAACTACCAATGCTTTGATGTTGTTCTTGTTGTTCGTGCTGCTCATTGGCCATCCTCCTCCTGTTTGCCAAATGATAAGAATTCTTGTTTTTTCTTTGTTTATAAAAAAGAAATTCAGTTTGAAATTGTGGCCAGAAAAGTTTTATTTACAAATTTTATTTATATGTCTTAGAAGTTTCTACCCAAGTTTGTTTTCTCTTTCCCCCTTTGCTTTCTCAGAGTCTCTCCTTCTATTTTCCTTTGGAACGTAAATTTTACTTAAAAGTTGATTTCTAGCACTTCGAACAAATTGGTTTTCTGTAGCTAAATTAGCTTTTATCATTAGAAAAAATAAATATTCCGCTTAAGTTTGTAGCCATACAGAACTGAGATAAGCTTAATTTAAATTTATTAAGTGGCATATTTATTATATTGGCGCACAATGAGTTGGAGGAGTGTGTAGTACTTCGAAGGTAGTAGAAAACGAAATTATAAGAACTAAAATAATGTTTTTCTAGCTTACTAAGCAAAAGAGATGTGCTGAAGCTGGTTTATTTTTAAACCAGTTTTATGATTATAATTAAGTGAAACAAATTTTTATACCCTTCACCACACTGTGGTACAGGGTGTTATGTCTTTGTGCATATGTTTGTAACAGGCAGAAGGAATCGAGATAGACACATGGTTCCTTTTTAGAATATGCATAGAATCACTTTTTAAGTCGATTTATGCATGTCCGTCCGTCCGTCTGTCCATGTATTTTTGTGAACAAAGTACAGGTCGCATTTATGATCCGATTTGGATGAAATTTGGCATAGGTCACTTATTTGGCCCAAGGACGAACCTTATTGAAATCGGGAAAAAATCGGTCCAGATTTAGATGTACCTCCCATATATATTTTCTGCCGATTTAATGTAAATGGTGTACCAATGTCCCTATATATCTTTCGATTTGCACGAAATTTGGCATAGCGTAATGACTTATGTCTAGAATGATGTGTGTTAAGTTTCCTGGAAATCGGCCCAGATTTAGATATAGCTCTCATATATATATTTCCGTCCGATTTAAGGTAAATGGTGCACCAAAGTACCTATATATGTTTCGATTTGCACGAAATTTGGCATAGCGTACTGAATTAGGTCTAGAATGATGTGTGTTAAGTTTCTTGAAAATCGGTCTAGATTTAGATATAGCTCCCATATATAGTTTCGTCCAATTTTATGTAAATGGTGTACCAAAGTCAATATATATCTTTCGATTTGCACGAAATTTGGCAAAGCGTAATGAATTATGTCTATAATGATGTGTGTTAAGTTTCCAGAAAATCGGTTCAGATTTACATATAGCTCCCTATATATTTTCGTCCGATTTAAGATAAATAGTGCACCAAAGTCTCTATATATCCTTCGATTTGCACGAAATTTGACATAGCGTACTGTATTGATACTAGAATGTTGTGCGCAAAGTTTCGTGACAATCGGTTCAGATTTAGATATAGCTCCCATATATATATATATATATGTTCATCCGATTTTAGGTAATTGGTGCACCAAAATCTCTGAAAATCATTCGATTTGCACGAAATTTTTCATAGCGTACTGAATTAAGACTAGAATGACGTGTGCTAAGTTTCGTTGGTTCAGATTTAGATATAGCTCCCATATATATTTTCGTCCGATTTTATGTAATTGGTGCACCAAAGTCCCTATATATCTTTCGATTTGCACGAATTTTGTGAATTAAGTCTAGAATGATGTTGATAAGCTTCGTGAAAAGATCCATAGCTAGGCCGATTTACACAACGTACTGATGTAATATAAATTAGTCTCTAGCAAGTTTCCCGGAAATCTATTCAGATATATTCTACATATGTTAGGATACATATGTAGAATATACCGACAGTGGTGAAGTGTATCATATAGTCGGCCCAGTCCGACTTTACTACTTTCCTTACTGGTTTTTTAATAACGTAGAAGAAATAAGAAATATAAAATTGAAGACACTCTGGTTGGAAAACTGGGATAGGAACGCCAACATACCAGACATTTGTATAGGGGTTTTTTTTAAATCATTAACCCTTTTTCAAAAATATGTGGAAAGACGTTTTTTTTTATTTATACACCATTCGAAATGACAAATTAACACTGTGGGGGCTACGATACAACATTGATTGATATCAATATCGAATTTTATAACAAGATATTTTTTCACTTTGGCAGAAGCCGGATTGCCACATTCAAACAACTTCAGTAGGAAATTCGGAGAAACCCTTAGAAATACCCGGACCTTTATGTGGAGGCAATATCACCAAACAACACAAACAAACTACTGTCACCTTCAATTGCAAAATTAATGACAGTTCTGTGGGAAAAGGTTGCTAAAATATTTACAACATCCGAAAATGGTTTGGGACCATTATGTGTAGGTCATATCAAAACATTGACTTTTTTATCCTCCGATATTTTGGAATTAATAAGTACATTCATTACAATGGGAAAATGTGGCCAAACACCTTCAAAATACTGAAAATAGGGCGCTACACTTTTACGGTGGCTATGTCCAAACACCTTCAAAATACTGACTATGTCAAAACGGGGGCTATGTCAAAACGGTCCGGCCATATGATACCCTACACAACTACCCCCGAAGTCTTATTTTCTGCAGATCTTTATGCAGTGACTGGACTATAATCCGGATATTTGCAACCTCTTAAACGATTATAGGCTGTCTTTCTTCTTACCTTGGCATATTTTCCGGAGTAACAATTTTCGTCAAACTTTGTTATTTTTCATACAAAAACATATCCTTTTCCCGTGTAAAATGTGTCCGGCTTAAAATAGTGACCTCTAGAGCGACTAGAAACTCGTACGTTTCGATCGAACGTTTTTGGACCATTACATCAACTAAAAATCATTTGATCATCAAGGAGTGATCGACGGTTCCCATTTTCGGACATAATCTATACCGAAAATCGGTCGGTATCGTTATACAGCTATACCAAAACGTAATGAGATATTGATAATTTTTGGTTCCATTATTTGACACCCCCGGAGAAACTGAAAAATTAAACAAGAATCAATTCCGACTAAAATCGTGCCCAAAAACTATTAGAATGCCGAATAATGGTGAAGCACCCTTAATAGAAGCTATCCGAAACATGAGCCATGCCTTTTCTGCATTATAAACAAGTAAGGAAAGTAGTAAAGTCGGACGGGGCCGACTATATGATACCCTTCACCACTATGGGTATATTAAACAGGACTATTAACATGAAATTTGATGAAATAATATATGTGATATTTATCTAAATGTGAATCTACCTAGATATATACATAAAGTATGTAAATCGACTTCAAACAAATATAAATAGGTCATACGTTGGGCTATGTCCGTACTTCTAGAAAACGCAACTACGTAGTTCTATGCTCAATTTTGTACGTTGTGCAAAATTTTATGTCAATCTGACTAACATGAGGAGTTTGATGCCCAATTATTTGAATCGAGCGAAAATATATATGGAAGCTAGATCCAAATGTTAAGAGATTTCAAGCAAACATGTCACAGGTTAGGTTATACTAATTTCAGAACGTTTTGTTCCTATTGGTTCCTTGGTGCGTCAATTACTTAAAATATGTGAGCTATATATGTGGGTGCTATATGGAAATCTGGACCGATTTCCTCGAAACTTGGCAGACATTACTCCAGGCTCAATTCAGTACGTTATGCCACCATTTACTGGAAATCGGACGAAACTATATATGGGAGCTATATGTAAATCAGGACCGATTTTCATGAAACTTGGCAGACATCATTCTCGGATCAATTAAGTACGTTCTGCCAAATTTCGTGCAAATCGAAGGATATATAGGGACTTTGGTGCACCATTTACATGAAATCGGAGAAACTATACATGGGAGCTATATCTAAATCTGGACCAATTTTCTCGAAACTTGGCAGACATCACTCTTGGCCTAAATGATTAGGCTGTACCAAATTTCGTGCAAATCGAAAGATATATAGGGACCGTTTACATTAAATCGGTTAAATATATGTATGGGAGCTATATCTAAATCTGAACCGATTTTTTCCAATTTCAATAGTCCTTGGGCCGAATAAGTGACCTATGCCAAATTTCATCCAATTCGGATCATAAATGCGACCTGTACTTTGTTTACAATTCAACACCAATCGACTCAGAAAGAGATTCTATGCATATTCTCAAAAGGAACCATGTGTCTATCTCGTTTCCTTTTGCTTGTTACAAACATATGCACAAAGACATAGTACCCTGTATCACAGTGTGGTGAAGGGTATAAAAAGTCGAATATAAATTTAGAACCAATTCTGTTGAAGAAACATGGCCAAAACCCCCAAAATACCGATTAGTGGGTGGGCACCATTATATAGGTGTTACCGAAATCTTGGGCCAGTAGTTATAATTTTTGGTAGGAAAAGATTCTTTTCCATGACAATCCATAATATAACATTAGAGCCAATTTGGTTGAAACACATCCCCAGTCTCCCCAAAACAACGACATTTTGGATGTTGCTTTGTATGGGGATTAGCCTAAAAAGTGGACCAATATTGCTAATTTGTACCTAGTTAGAATTCAAAATAAAAAATAAAACTGAGTAGGTTGAAAATGTACATAAAAGCTTCAAAATACCGAATAATGGATAATTGCTATTCCGAAACATGTACCGATATTGATAATTTTTGTTAGAGGGATTTTCTACACAGTGAGAACCCAAAATTCAAAATTAGATCCATTTCGATTGAAAATATGATTGTACAGCCGATTTGGGAGGTACTGTTATATAGGGGCTAATCCAAAACAAGGGCTAATATTGATAATTATTGCATTTTCCACCTAATGGGAATCGAAAATACTAAATTGTAGCTGGTTGGATTGTATCTCTATTGACCTTATTGTCAATTTACTCAACACTAATACGAATGAATTCAACAAAATTTTTGACATCGAGGAGTAAACAAAATTTCGAAACAAATGAACCTAAATACAACGTAGGGGAAAAATGCGATTGGAATGGTGAAACATTTAAAATACGAAAATTTTTAAAGGGCCGAACAGTGTACCAATACACTTAACCTATGTGAAAAATTTCAGGGCTCTACTTTAAATGTACCAATAGTCGGCATCTGTTTTATATAACTTCAAATAACTAAAAAATCCTATGACTAAAAATAAAAAATACCTTCAATAATACTGCAACCTATCTCTGTATAAAATTAGGAGAACATTTTAGAATTTAAAATTATTAAAAAATATTTGTAATTATGATATTTTTATCGATGCCGACCTTAGGAACAAAATTTTTTAAGGTGTTCCAATAGTCGGCATATGGGTGAATAATAAGCAACTTTTCTATCATTTTGGCTCAAAATTGCAAACAATTTAAAAAAGTGCTCTAAATAACGATTAATTTATAAAAAAATCAGTTTTGAGTGGTTTTACATAATAGCATTTTTTAACCTCTGAAATGCCTTATTTGGACATGCCGAGAATTGGATAACAGGTTCCCAAAGTCGGCACCATGTTTTATAATTGTAATATTTTAATAAATAATATTATTTTATATAACTTTTTTTCAATACAACACTGATAGAAACGTCCCATAGTAATAATTTATTATTGGAAATAGCAGAAAAAACGATTAAATATATAATTTTTGTTTAACTAAAATGTGACATGCTGACTATTGGAACATAACATGCCGACAATTGGAAAAAAGTGCCGACTAATGGCACACGGGCACTATTTTACATAATTATTAATTTAATCTACTTTAAGGGAACCCCCACCCCCCCCCCCCCCTATTCTCGATTTTTTATTTTTAAGATTTTAAATGGGCTGGTAAATGAATACCAATGATTGTTAAGGTTTGTAACTTGGCACATATGTATTTGAAGATTTAAAAAGGAAGAAAAATAATTTACCAAAATTTGTTGTTGTTGTTTTGTTGTTGTTTTTTGGGTTCAAAGAAAAGTCCATATTTTCGATGGCGGGCATGATAACTCCTCACTGGAACATCGGAATCCGAAAATTCCAACTGTGTTAGAAAGAGGACATGTCTGGCTCTCGTATGAACTAGGATTATTGACTTCGCACAACAATTAACAAAATGGCGGAACTTTGAAAATTTTTTTATGGAAAATCGCCAATTTTTTACCACAAACTAAGTTAACAAATAAGGAAGATCTTCACCGATTGGCTTTATCCTAGTTCATACGAGAGCTACACACTCCCAGAGAAACGTGTCAAAATTTGAATTGATTGGATTATTAGTTTTTGAGTTATCGTGCCCGCCATTCGTTTTGAGAAAAGCGCGTTTAAAGTTTGAGAAGCCCTTTAGCCGTCACTTGATGCTAACACAATAAATCGGCTATATCTTTAAGAGTTCTTGAGATTTTCACTTGAAATTTTGTAGAGACATTCTAGAATTAGAGTAGATTCGAATTAAATCAAAAAAATTTTTGACACCGAGAATGGGGGGGGGTCCCCTTAATACAAAAAATAATAAAACAAATTTGTATTCCATCGGGGAGTAAACAAAATTTCGAAACAGATGAACCTAAATATAATATCGTGGAATGGTGAAACGTTTAAAAAGCGAAAATTCTTAAAGTGCCGACTATTGGTGCACTAACCCTATTTCAAGCTTCTTTACAAAAACCTTTATACCCAAATGTCTCTTCTAACAAAGCGAAGCACTTAGCTAACCAACGAAATAAACTGCATGAGAATTTTTCTCTTTTAAAATCGACGTCTCCACTTAGTGTTTTTTAAGAAACATCAATTTACTGGCAGTGTTGAAAAACAACTTTATAAACAAATCGAAAAATAGTAATAGTAGTCGCAGTTGTATAATGAAATAATAATACAAACTTACCATCGTCGTATATAGGTATCCCTTGATTCAAATCGAAATTTGGACGTTAAAGTGTGTTAATTTTATTAGAACCCGAACTTATAAATCAACCTCAGACATTCTCGTTTTGTATACTAATTTATTTTTGTAAGAATTTTTTTTAAACTTTCAACAATTTAATATTGTGCCATCATAAGCACTCATTTGCAAAGGTTGTTTTCCGTCTTTTCATCATTTATTGTAATGAAATCCACCAACTATTTAATTGTGTTAAACACGTTCTGCTTATAACCGATATTTATAAACACACACTCGCGTTAACCGATGCTCCATACACGAATACACATAGAACGAAAGCTAATGTGGTTGGTTGTTGTCGCTGATGCATTATTATTTTTCTAATTTTTGTAAAACAAATTTCAATTATTAATAAAACTAAATGTACGTTTCTGATGGGGTGTTTACTCTTCTTGGTACATTTTCAATACATTTAAATAATCACACTTATGCCGCACTTGTCCTTTTTTTACATTTGATTGTCCACATCCTCATTGTATTTGTTGTATTTAACACATTCCGAGGCAAACGTCTCATTTGGTTTTGATTTTATTTGATTTAAAAATAAACACTGACGAACACTATCTCCCCACTCCTCAACTT
>NW_026885186.1:0-6551 GCF_032173495.1 Musca vetustissima | reverse complement strand
GTTATGTCTGCACTTCTACAAAACGCAATTAAGTGGACCCCCCATTCTCGGGGTCAACATTTTTGTTGATATAATTCGAATCTACACTGATTAAAGAATGTCTCTACAAAATTTAAAGTGAACATCTCAAGAACTCTTGAAGATATAGCCGATTTATTGTGTCAGCATCAAGTGACGGCTGAAGGGCTTCTCAAACTTTAAACGCGTTTTTCTCTAAACATTTTTTTGCGAATGGCGGGCACGATAACTCAAAAACTAATAACCCAATCGATTCCAAATTTTTACACGTTTCTCTGTGAGTGCATAGCTATCGTATGAACTAGGATAAAGCCAATCGGTGAAGATCTTCCTTATTTTTTACCTTGGTTTTTGGTCAGAAATCGGCGATTTTTCAAAAATATGTTTTTAAAGGTCCGCCATTTTTGTTAATTTTAGAGCGAAGTCAACAATCCTAGTTCATCCTAGTTCATAATCCTAGTTCATACTCTTTCTAACACAATTGGAATTTTCAGATTCCGATGTTCCAGTGAGGAGTTATCATGCCCGTCATCAAAAATAAGGACTTTTATTTAATCACAAAAAACAACAACAAAACAATAACAAAAATTTTTTGTAAATTATTTTTCTTCTATTTTAAATCTTCAATTATATATGTGTAAAGTTACAAACCTTAACAAGCATTGGTATTGACTTACCAGCCCATTGAAAATCTTGAAAAATTAAAATCGAGAATGGGGTGGGGGGTTCCCTTAAATACAGTTCATTGTACAAAATTGGACAAAATTTGGGTCTTTAGTGCACAATTTACTTAAAATCGGAAGAAAAGATATATAGGAGCTATATCTAAATCTGAACCGCCTTTCACTTTAACACTCATCATTTTACACCTTATTCATTACACTATGCCCTGCAAATCGAAAGATATATATTGACTTTAGTGCACCATTTACATTAAATCGGACGAATATATATGTGAGCTATATCTTAATATGAACCGAATTTCACGAAACTTCGCACACAACATTCTAGACTCAATGCAGTACACTATGCTAAATTTCGTGTAAATCGAAAGATATATAGGGACATTGGTACACCATTTACATTAAATCGGATGAAAATATATATGAGAGCTATATCTAAATCTGGATCGATTTTCTGGAAACTTAACACAAACCATCCTAGACTTTATTCTGTGTGCTATACCAAATTTCGTTCAAATCGAAAGATATATAGAGACTTCGGTACACCTATTATTTTAAATCGGACGAAAATGTATATGGGAGCTATATCTAAATCTGGACCTATAGTCAGGAAACTCAACACACATCATTCTAGACCTAATTCATTACGCTATGCCAAATGTCGTGCAAATCGAAAGTTATATAGGGACTTTGGTACACCATTTCCATTAAATCGGACGAAAATATATATGGGAGCTATATCTGAATATGAACCGATTTTTCTCAATTTCAATCGAGTTCGTCCTTGGGCCAAATAAGTGACCTATGCCAAATTTCATCCAATTCGGATCATAAATGCGACCTGTACTTTGTTTACAATTTAACATGGACAGACGGACGGACGGACAGACGGACATGCGTAAATCGACTCAGAAAGTTAGTCCATTTGCCTGTTACAAACATATGCACAAAGACATAACAAAAATTGGCAAACTTCATTATACACCACACTGTGGTACAGCAAAGTCATATGCCTAATATAGATATTTCACACAAATAAACGGGCATGATAACTCCTCACTGGAACATCGGAATCCGAAAATTCCAACGGTGTTAGAAAGATCACATGTCTGCCTCTCGTATGAACTGGGATTATTAACTTCGCTCTAAAATTAACCAAATGGCGGACCTTTGAAAAAATATTTTTGGAAAATCGCAGATTTTTACCAAAAACCAAGTTAAAAAACCAGTTAGGAAAGTAGTGAAGTCGGACGAGGCCGACTTTATGATACCCTTCACCACTATGGGTATATTAAACAGGACTATTATCATGAAATTGTATGAAATAAAATATGTGATATTTATCTAAATGTGAAACTACCTAGATCTATCCATAGACATGTCATTCGTTTGTTACAATGGAACAAAAGTATGTAAATCGACTTCAAACAAATATCAATAGGACATCCGTTGGGATAGGTCTGTACTTCTAGAAAACCCAACTACGTTATTCTATGCTCAATTTTGTACGTTGTGCAAAATTTGATGTCAATCTAACAAATATGAGGAGTTTGATGCACAATTTACTTATATATGGATGCTATATCCAAATATGAACCGATTTCAACGAAACTTGTCACAGGTTAGGTTATACTAATTTCAGTACGGTTTGTTCCTATCAGCCATATATTCGTTCCTTGGTGCGTCAATTACTTAAAATCAATCTATAATATAAGGGAGCTATATCTAAATCTCAACTGATTTTCACTAAACTTGGCACACATCATTCTGGATTAAATTCAAACCGCTATGCAACATAAGAATTTGGTACATTATTTAGATTAAATTGGACGAAAATATATATACATAGATCTGAATCGAATTTTACGAAATGCAGCACACATCATTCCAGCATCAATTCAGAACGCTATGCCAAATTTTCGCAAATCGAAAGATACATGTGGTGCACCATTTACATTAGATCGGACGAAAATATATATGGGAGCTATATCTAAGTCTTGGCCGATTTTCACGAAACGTACCAGACACCATCCCAGGCTCAATTCAGTACGTTATGCCTAATTTCGTGCAAATCGAAAGATACATGGGGACTTTGGTGCAACATTTACATAAAATCGGACGAAACTATATATGGGAGTTATTTCTAAATCTAGACCGATTTCCACGAAACATGGCAGACATCACTCTAGGCTCAATTCAGTCTGTTATACCAAATTTCGTGCAAATCGAACGATATATAGGGGCGTTGGTGCACCATTTACATAAAATCGAACGAAACTATATATGGGAGCCATATCTAAATCTGGACCGATTTTCACGAAACATACCAGACACCATTCTATTCTCAATTCAGTACGTTAAGCCAAATTTCGTGCAAATCAAAAGATATATAGGGACTTTGGTGCACCATTTACATGAAATCGGACGAAACTATATATGGGAGCTATATCTAAATCTATGCCGATTTTCTCGAAACTTGGCAGACATCACTCTAGGCTCAATTCAGTACGTTATGCCAAATTTCGTGCAAATCGAACGATATATAGGGATTTTGGTGCACAATTTACATGAAATTCACACAGAACACACAGAACTTTTACCAAAAACAGAAAAAATGAGTGAGTGTGTGTATTTCCTGTTTGTCCTTGTGACTGCCAAAGGCGAGCTATAGAAAAATATTTAGCAAAAGGACGAAGGCAGCCAATTTTGAGGGCATGGCCACAAATAAAGAAAACAAGCAAATGTTACCAGTAATTACCACAAAAACACCCCATTGATGTAATGCCAACCTTAAACACTATACTCCTATAGTGTTCGTTCATTTCACCGTCACGACGACGTGAACGTCCCTTATACGTTCTTGTCGTGATCCGTATCCCTGTGTCCATTATTAAATAGCTGCAATGATGAAAGTGTAAACGTTAACTGGCCAACTCTAATGTGTAGGGCTAATTTCCTCGTTGTTGACCAAATGACCTTCATTTAAGTCGGAATGGCCACACATAAGTGGTGGTGCATTGTTGTTGTTGTAGTACAACAAAAGACAATGGCCTAATAAGAAGCACAGTTCATATAGCGTTAATAATTAATTTGCTGTATTATGTTAATAAACAAGCTTAAGAAGGTTCTCAGTGAAATGAGCAGAGTATGTTAACGATGGGAAGTATTCCATATTGTCGAAATAAGCATGCTATGCAGGATATTATGTTTAATCATGGTATAGTTTATACAGGCATGCGTAAGCGAAGTTAATTATGGAATGTGGAGAGAAATTAATTTTAATCTGTGCAATATTATACGTAGATGTGTACTGTGGCGTCACTAATACCATGGTAGACTATGTTTGTATTATGAGCTAAACTCACTGGGACGTGTATTATGACAGAATGTAGATCAATATGACATAAAATCCAGTACAATTGTTTACATTGTAAGTAAAGTGAGTGTGATGCTTTAAATTGAACCGTTGCATGGGGGATACCTTTAAACTACCTACCCTTAAACATGGGCCAATATTAACAGGCCAATGAACAGCGCTCATAAAATCTCGGTTTAAAATTATTCCGACCCGCAATAACATTTTTATACCCTTCACCACACTGTGATTTATGCATGTCTGTCCGTCTGTCGGTTTTTAATTGTAAACAAAATACAGGTCACATTTATAAACCGAATTGTATGAAATTTGGAACAGCTCATTTATTTTGCACAAGGACGAACCCTACTGAAATTGGGAAAAAGCGGTTCAGATTTATATATAGTTCCCAAAGTCCCTATATATAATTCGATTTGGCATAGCGTACTGAATTGAGCCTGGAGTGATGTGTTCCAAGTTTCGTAAAAGTCGGTTCAGATTTAGATATAGCTCCCATATATATTTTCGTCTGATTTAATGTAAATGGTGCACCAAAGTCATAAAATGTGGCTGATAGAAACAAAACGTACTGAAATTAGTATAACCTTACCTGTGAAAAGTTTCTTTGAAATCGGTTCAGATTATGATATAACACCCATATATGTTTTCGTCCGATTTAATGTAAATAGTGCACCAATGATTTCGATTTGCACGATATTTGACGTTGCGTACTGACTTGAGCTTTGAATGATGTGTGCAAATTCGGCTCAGATTTAGATATAGCTCCCATATATATTTTCGTCCGATTTAAAGTAAAAGGTACACCAAAGCCCCTATATATCTCTCGATTTGCACGAAATTTTGCATAGCGTACCTAATTGCGCCTTGATTGATGTGTGCCAAGTTTCGTTAAAATGGGTTAAGATTTAGATATAGCTCCTTTATATATTTTCGTCCGATTTAATATAAATGGTGCACCAAAGTCCCTATATATATTCCGATTTGCACGAAATTTGGCATAGTGTACAGAACTGCGCCTGGGGTGATGTGTGGCATGTTTCGTGATAATCGGTTCAAATTTAGGTATAGGTCCCATATATATTTTTGTCCGATGTAATGTAAATGGTGCACCAAACTCCCTATAAGTCTTTCGAATGGCACGAAATTTGACATAAGGTACTGATTTACTGATCGTCTGATTTAATGTAACTAGTGCACCAATGATTTCGATTTACACGAAATTTGACATTGCGTACTGACTTGAGCCTTGAAAATCGGTTCAGATTTAGAAATAGCTCCTATATGTATATATATATATATATATATTCATCCGATTTATTTTAAATGGTGCACCAATATATCTTTCGATATGCACGAAATTCGGCATAGCGACCTGAATTGAGCCTGGAGTAATTTGTGCCAAGTTTCCTATATATATATATATATATATATATATTTCGTCCGATTTAATGAAAATGTAACACCAAAGACCACCTTTATGCCTGAAAGCAAGGTGTATTTAATAAGGTGTATGCATCAGGTACAACAACAAATATTTTACAAAAACAACATTGTTGTTATAGTAATTAATTGGTGAGGCTGGGAATTAGTTTTTGATGAAAATAAACAAAAACAATTATTATTATTATTTATTTATTTTTTTGTCTAGAACTATTCTTTGATTAATAATTAATGAATTTGTGTATTCTTGGATTATTGGCGGTTTTAGGTCAGTGAAAAATAAAGTTTAAGACCTGATCGCAATTAATTTTAAGTTTCCCACTTGCAGCCCACGGATTCATTTTTTCTATGAAGTGGTGTCTTTCAATTTTATTGCCTTCTTAAAAAAATGAAAAACATAAATTCCCGGCCAAAGACTAAATCATGGAAATTGTGTTGACCGTATAAAATCTTCCCATAGGCGTATTTAACCTTCGCAGAGAATTTTAACAAGCACCAAGGGGCCGATTCCAATAAAGGCTAACATAATCTCCTCGATTTTATGAGTATCAGAAATTTATGGCAGATTTCCACACATAACATAAAATATGTGGACCATTCGGCGAACGCGGTTATAACTGATTTAAACATAGGTTTCCTTTCCGTCCGCCTCATGAATGTAGTTTTCTTGAATTATTATTATTAAAAAAGCATAAATTTAAAGACCATTTTTAAAATGGAAACCATATGATTGTCACTTACACTTTTTGACCGATTTTAAATAAATGGTGCATTATACTCCTCATGTTTGTCAGATTTGCATGCAATTTTGCACAACGTACAAAATTGAGCATAGAATACTGTAGTTGCATTTTGTAGAAATACAGACATAGCCCAAAGTATGTCCAATTGATATTTGTTTGAAATCAATTTAAATAATTTTGTCCCATTTTAACAAAGGAATGACATGTTTATGGATTAATTGCAAGTCCGTTCATAGATAAAGATAGATCGGTTAGATAATGATCACATATTTTATTTCAATCAATTTCACG
>NW_026885185.1:0-6497 GCF_032173495.1 Musca vetustissima | reverse complement strand
CCATTGAGATAAGAGTTTTATAGCGATTTATTGGCTTCAGGGCACACGTGTGATTGTGTATAACATCGGGATGTGTTTCACACACAATTTTGTTAATCTTCAAATAAGTTTCACCAACTATGGTCTAATAAAATAAAAAAAAAAAAAAAAAAATTAATAGACTATTTTAATTGGAATTTTCTACTTAGACTTACTAGAACACAAAATCCAAATATAAGTACAGAAGGTAACATCGTGTCCGATTTGAACCGACATAAATTTAAATGAAACATGACAATGAAACTATCAAACGAAGTACAATGTAAACTATCAAATTAATAAAATTGAAAATGATGACTATTTTTTTTTAATACTTATTATCAATTTTAGTGCCAGATATCAATTACAAAAATATATTTGGAATTCAGGCGGAAAATTGTAATAATAATTGTTGACTATAGTTTTCTCCGTCCCAAAACATAAAAATAAATTCATAAGTATTAGAAAACCGTTGATATGGATATTACATATTATGGTCATTGAGATTCGCGTGAGGGCTCATTAATTTTTTTACAGTTGTTCAACAGTGTTTGAATATCGTTTACTTTATGGAATACTAGTCATTACCGCCAAAGTGGGGGTATGTTCCATTTGCCATTCTGTTTGAAAAAATCGGAACAACATACGCCCATATATAAAGGTACTGGCCACAGTCCTTCCCTTAGTCAGCTAATAAACTTCATTGCTAACAATTCTAGGTATTTCTATTGCCCATTTCATGGTATGAGTGTCTCTTATTTGGAACATACAAAGTATAGTCCCCATATAAAGGTCCGAGCGTTATAGTCATATGATTGCCTGCTATTGAAGAATACGACATGGAAAATATGTAGTTTCAACAGTACGTGGTTGCCACATGCCACATAACTGGATCGAATATGCTTTTATTGCAAGAGACATTTCAGCGTAATTTCTCGTCGTGGCGGTATCAACTGGCCACCATGATTATGGGACTACGAAAACCTCCAGCTCTTTATAAGAAGACCTCCAGCTATGCTAGGAGTCATCCAGGTCTGCTATTCGAAAAGCTCCAGGTCGTCGATAAGAAGACCTCAAGCTCTTCGATAAGAATAGCTCGAGGCATTCAATAAAAAGACCTTCAGGTGTTTCATAAGAAGGCTTCCAGGTCTACGCCATATACCGTGTTTATACGTTTTTCTGTATAAACACGGTGGTTGCTCCGACTATCCAAAGCTATATGCATTTAAACTTGATAAAATCACAGAGAAATATCTGGAAAATAAATGGTCGAATGCAGGTCGAATAAAGCCGTGGAACCTAAGAAGACAATTCCGACCGTGAAGCATGGAGGAGGATCTGTAATGGTGGCGCTGCCAGAGTGGTAAATCTTGTTGTTTTAAGGAACTGTGAATAAAATTTATGATTTAACATCCTAATTTGAAACACAATGTTTAAGTCCCAGATCGTTCGAGAATGGATGTTTTATAATTGTCCAAAAGTTTTTTATCTTGGATACTTTTCGCTGTGAGGATGCAATTGGTTTGTTTAACAATCAATATTTATACCCTTCACCATACTGTGGTACAGGGTATTATGTCTTTGTGCATATGTTTGTAACAGGCAAAAGGAAACGAGATAGACACATGGTTCCTTTTGAGAATATGCATAGAATCACTTTTTAAGTCGATTTATGCATGTCCGTCCGTCTGCCATGTTATATTGTAAACAATTTTGATTCGAATTGTATGAAACTTTGCACAGTTCACTTATTTGACCCAAGGACAAACCCTATTGAAATTGGGAACCAGTAAGGAAAGTAGTAAAGTCGGACGGGGCCGACTATATGATACCCTTCACCACTATGGGTATATTAAGCAGGACTATAACATAAAATTGGATGAAAAAAATGTGATATTTATCTAAATGTGAATCTACATAGATCTATCCATAAAGTATGTCAATCGACTTCAAACAAATATAAATAGGTCATCCGTTGGGCTATGTCTGCACTTCTAGAAAACGCAACTACGTAATTCTATGCTCAATTTTTTAAGTTGTGCAAAATTTGATGTCAATCCGACTAACATGAGGAGTTTGATGCCCAATTTACTAGAAATCGGGCGAAAATATATATGGAAGCTCTATCCAAATATTGAGCGATTTCAAACAAACTTGTCACAGGTTAGGTTATACAACTTTCAGAACGTTTTATTCCAATTGGTTCCTTAGTACGTCAATTACTTAAAATCAATCTATAATAAAAGGGAGCTATATCTAAATCTGGACCGATTTTCACGAAACTTGGCAGACATCATTCTAGGCTCAATTAAGTACGTTATGCCAAATTTCGTGCAAATCGAAGGATATATAGGGACTTTGGTGCACCATTTACATGAAATCGGACGAAACTATATATGGGAGCTATATCTAAATCAGGACCTATTTTCACGAAACTTGGCAGACATCATTCTAGACTCAATTCAGTACGTTATGCCAAAATTCGTGCAAATCGGAAGATATTTAGCGACTTTGGTGGACCATTTACATCAAATCGGACGAAACTATATATGGGAGCTATATCTAAATCTGGACCGATTTTCTCCAAACTTGGCAGACATCCCTCTAGGCTTAATTCAGTACGTTATGCCAAATTTCGTGCAAATCAGAAGATATATAGGGACTTTGGGCACTATTTACATGAAATCGGACGAAACTATATATGGGAGCTATATCTAAATCTGGACCGATTTTCACGAAACTTGGCAGACATCATTCTAGACCTAAATGATTAGGCTGTACCAAATTTCGTGCAAATCGAAAGATATATAGGGACTTTGGGGCACCATTTACATGAAATCGGACGAAACTATATATGGGAGCTATATCTAAATCTGGACCGATTTTCTCCAAACTTGTTAGACATCTTTCTAAGCTCAATTCAGTACGTTATGCCAAATTTCGTGCAAATCAAAAGATATATAGGAACTTTGGGGCACCATATACATGAAATCGGACGAAACTATATATGGGAGCTATATCTAAATCTGGACCGATTTTCACGAAACTTGGCAGACATCATTCTAGACCTAAATGATTAAGCTGTACCAAATTTCGTGCAAATCGAAAGATATATAGGGGCCGTTTACATTAAATCGGTTAAATATATATATGGGAGCTATATCTAAATCTGAACCGATTTTTCCCAATTTCAATAGGGTTCGTCCTTGGGCCGAATAAGTGACCTATGCCAAATTTCATTCAATTCGGATCATAAATGCGACCTGTACTTTGTTTACAATTTAACATGGACAGACAGACAGACAGACAGACGGACAGACGGACGGACGGACGGACATGCATAAATCGACTTAGAAAGTGATTCTATGCATATTCTCAAAAGGAACCATGTGTCTATCTCGTTTCCTTTTGCCTGTTACAAACATATGCACAAAGACATAATACCCTGTACCACAGTGTGGTGAAGGGTATAAAAATCGGTTCAGATTTAGATATAGCTCTCATATATATTTTCGTCCGCTTTTAGGTAAATAATGCACCAAAGTCCCTATATATCCTTCGTTTTCTACGAAATTTGGCATAGCATTCTGAATTAAGGCTAGAACGATGTGTGTTAAATTTCGTGAAAATCGGTTCAGATTTAGATATAGCTCCCATATATATTTTCGTCCGATTTTAGGTAAATAGTGCACAAAAGTCCCTATATATCCTTCGATTTGCACGAAATTTGGCACAGCGTAATTAATTAAGTCTAGAACGATGTGTGTTAAATTTTATGAAAAACGTTTCAGATTTAGATATAGCTCCCATATATATTTTCGTCCGATTTTAGGTAAATAGTGCACCAAAGCCCCTATATATCCTTCGATTTGCACGAAATTTGGCATAGCGTAATTAATTAGGTCTAGAATTATGTGTGCTAAGTTTCCTGTTAGGATCCCATCTGTTGAATATACCCAAAGTGGTGAAGGGTATCATATAGTCGGCCCCGTCCGACTTTACTACTTTCCTTACTGGTTTTATATTTTTATATTGAATTCACATTTGGACTAATTCAGTACGCTTTGCAAAACTTTGTGCCAATCGGTCTAAATTTAACTATTTAGTTCTCCATTTAAATAAAATTGGACGAAACTATATATATAGGAGCTATATCTAAATCTGAACCGATTCCAACAAAACATCGCATACATCAATCTGGACCTAATTCAGTACTCTGTGCAAAATTTTGTCTCAATCGGGCCAATATTGGCAGTATGGTGCTCCATTTACATAAAACCGACGAAACAATATATGGGAGCTATATCTAAATCTGAACCGATTTTCTCCAATTTCAATAGGGCCAAATAAATGCCAAATTTCATGAAAATCGGTTCATAAATTCGACCTGTACTTTATTCACAAAAATACATGGACGGATGGACAGATGGACGCATACATCGACTCAGAAAGTGATTCTATGCTTATTCCCAAAAGGAACTATGGGTCTATCTCGATTCCTTTTGCCTGTTACAAACATATGCACAAAGACAAAAAAAAAAAAAAACAGTGAGCGGAGCAGTATAGTCGGACGGGCCGACCATACGATACCCTATACAACTACCACGGAACTCTAAGTGCTGCGGATATTTATTCCGAGCCTGACAATAATTCGTGATATTTGCACCCTATTACTCGATTAGAGACCAACATCATCTCTTCCTTACACTGGCATATTTTCCGAATATTATAAATATTCAGTAAAGCTCTTATCTGATCATCACTGAAAATGATAGGCGTTGTCTTTGACCATAACAGGAACCTTATGAAAAATTCCAAAGCGATCAGCGATATATTTCCGCCCTCTAGTGTGCTAATGGGTTACTAAATAATATATGAATACGTAAGCACCTGTAAATATTTAATTGTAATTCGCATTCGAGAATATACGACAATATAATTGGTATCAATTTAAAGGCCAACCACTCATCTTTGATACACCATCAACTTCTCGGGTCTATGTCCTTTAGGTGTAAATATATACGCTATAGAATACATATTGTCATATTTCACACAACAGTCAGGGTCCATTTGACCCGCTAAATATTGACCTATATTTATCAAAACTGGCACACTTATTCTTTGGCCCGATCCCCTTCTCCATGAAAAATTTGGTGATGTTCTGGCCATAATTTCGACCTCTGGAGCGACCAGAAAAACCGACAAAAATTAGGTATTTGGTCCATTTCATCCCCAAATATTAAGAGATCTTTACCAAAAACAATAGGGGACTTCATTGGCCAGAACCCACCCTACAGGCAAAATTTCGTGAAGATTGGTCCATAACTGTGGCCTGTATCATGTTTACAAATTATAATGGATAGACGGACGGACGGACACACATGTCTAGATCGACTCAGATCGCCTAGACTCAGCTAGTCGAGATATGACAATCGGTATACTTAAAGGGTATTAAAATAACCAGGTGGATACTTTTAACTGTGACACACTGTATCTGTCAAAAAGTCTCATTAATTAAAAATGTTTTAATACTGGTGTCCAAGGCCTATATAAGGTCGACCAGTAAGCACAGGTGAGTATAAAGTTTTGAAGCCTATACATACATAAGAACTTATAGTAGACGTCAAAACGAAAATATTAATATTTTTCAACATTCAATTCAATTTTAATTTTATGGTTCCTTTTTAGAATATGCATAGAATCACTTTTTAAGTCGATTTATGAGTGTCCGTCTGTCCGTCCAAGTATTTTTGTTAACAAAGTACAGGTCGCATTTATGATCCGATTTGCATGAAATTTGGCACAGTTCACTTATTTGGCCCAAGGACGAACGCTATTGAAATTGTGAAAAATCGGTACAGATTTAGATATAGCTCCCATATATAAATTCGTCCGATTTTAGGTAAATGGTGTACCAAAGTCCCTATATATATCCTTCGATTTGCACGAAATTTGGATTTATAAGTTAATGAAGAACTCAAAATGTGGCCGAATGCAAAAAACATACTGAAATAAGTGTAACCTAACATGTGACAAGATTTGATGAAATCGGTTTAGATTTCGATATTTTGCTTTAAATTTATTTACATAATTTTGTCCCATTGTAAGAAGCAACTCTATATCTGACCAAAATTTTGTATAGGTTGCAGAATGACATGTTTATTTTCATGTTAATGGTCCTTCAAAAATGCGAGGTCTGTTAGGATTCCATCTGTTGAATATTCCCAAAGTGGTGAAGGGTATCATATAGTCGGCCCCGTCCGACTTTACTACTTTCCTTACTGGTTAAATATCATAAATGATTGATAATTGATTAATGATGGATAATTATTCCTCACACCTACAATTGCTTCCATGGTATACACATGTTTTTGCACTTTCAAAACGGTTGCACAAAACAAGGGCTCGAACCTAGGTCCTCGGAGCACCACAAATGTTTTATAACTATTCACCGGCTTCAGGGAACACGAGTGGTTGTA
>NW_026885184.1:0-6571 GCF_032173495.1 Musca vetustissima | reverse complement strand
GGATTTATTCAAAAATTATCGCCAACGTTAATTGATTCAATTATTTCTGCTACTGTTCATTATTAAAACTATAAGAAGTGATTTTCTCAAAAATGTTTATATTTTTTAGTTTAACTTCACAAGAACTTTAAATTTTGCAAGAAGGATAATAGAGATTGAAACAGATTTTTGAATATTTAATTTGACACGCAGTTTATATTGATTTACTGTTAAAATTTATTAGCTTGCGTTATGATATCATATTTGAATAACCTACAATATGTATTGGAAAGGGTATATTCGGATTGAAATTACTATAGAAAGTCAGATAAATTTATGCAGCTTCGACTGTATAACCCAGTAAAGACGGGACCAATACTGGACAAGGCGAATCATATAATACCCTACAACCATCTGGATGTACCGAACAATCATTATATTTGGGAACAGTAAAACCAATGATAATACACACTGTAGTTATTTGAACGCGGGATACTATACATATATGCTCGTCCGACAGACCCACATGGTCCATTATTGTTTCATCTGCGACGACACATGTCGTATGTCAAACCCTTCTGAATAGGTTTATGCTAAAAAGGTAAAGATATCGTAAAATTAAACCGCACCACTATGGGCCAGAGATCCCATTTTTTTGCCATAATTAGTGTAGTGGGTTTATATTATGACTATATGATACCCTTCACCACTTTGGGTATATTCTACATTTGCATCCTAACAATTCCATCGAAAGAATATTGACATGAAATTGAACGAAATTAAATAAAACAAATGAAAAAGCGTTAAGTTCGCCCGGGCCGAACTTTGGATACCCTCCACCATAGATATACTGACAGGTACTTGAAATAAAAATATAGGGAAAATACCAAAAAGTGGACATATATCGACATATATCGACATTTCCACAAACCGGTTATGTAAACCACAATGTAAAATATAAAACACATTTCAGAAATTTCTTCCGAACTTAGTTCAAATTCAAAGATGGGGAACATCGGTCCACTCCTTCTGGTACCTCCCACACAGGGGCTAGGCCTAAATGCGGGTTATAGTTCATTATCGAACCTTACGTTTTAGTTATTTTATCTCGATATCATCCGCAGGTGAAATGATTACAACAGAGTCTTAGAACCAAACCCAAAACGCGAAACAAATCAGTTAACTATTTTAATATAAACCAGTAAGGAAAGTAGTAAGGTCGGACGGGGCCGACTATATGATACCCTTCACCACTTTGGGTATATTCAAACAGATGAATCCTAACAGAAGTCGCATTTTTAAAGGACCAGCAAAATGAAATTGGATCCATAAACATGTCATTCTGCAACCTATACTAATTTCTTTCATTTAGTCAGATAAAGAAGCTATGTCTAAATCTGAACCGATTTCTACGATTTCAGGAAATTTAACAAACATCATTCTAGACCTAATTCATTACGCTGTGCCATATTTCGTGCAAACCGAAAGATATTAAGGGACTTTGGTACACCATTTACCTTAATTCGGACGAAACTATATATGGGAGCTATATCTAAATCTTAACCGATTTTCATGAAATTTAGCACACACATCATTCTAGACTTAATTGAATACGATATGCTAAATTTCGTGTAAATCGAATGATATGCAGGGACTTTGGTGGACCATTTACATTAAATCGGTCGAAAATATATATGGGAGCTATATCTAAATATGAACCGATTTTCAGGAAACTTAACACACATCATTCTATACTTCATTCATTACGCTGTGTCAAATTTCATGCAAATCGAAAAATATATAGGGACTTTGGTGCACCTTTTACCTAAAATCGGACGAAACTATATATGGGAGCTATATCTAAATCTGAACCGATTTTCATGAAACTCAGCACACATCATTCTAGGCCTAATTCATTACGCTATGCCAAATTTCGTCCAAATCGAAAGATATATAGGGACTTCGGTACACCATTTACATTAAATCGGACGAAAATATATATGGGAGCTATATCTAAATCTGAACCGAGTTTTCCCAATTTCAATAGGGATCGTCCTTGGTCCAAATAAGTGACGTATCCCAAATTTTATCCAAATCGGATCATAAATGCGACCTGTACTTTGTTCACAAAAATAAAAAAATGCGTAAATCGACTCAGAAAGTGATTCTATGCATACTCTCAAAAGGAACCATGTGTCTATCTCGTTTCCTTTTGCCACAGTGTGGTGAAGGGTATAAAAAGGGGGTTATATGGGGACAACTCTAAAAAGGGGGCGAATATTAATAATGTTTAGTAGGGAGATTGGTTACCATATACAACAGCAATATACCAAATTGCAGTGAATTTGGCTGAAAAACGCGCTCAAGAACCCCAAAATACCGAAAATGGAAGGTACCATTATATGGGGGCTATCCGAAAAAATGGACCCATATTCATAATTTTTTGTGGAGAAATATTTTCTACCTAGAATGAACTCGAAGTACTAAAGTCGAAAAATACGATCAGAACCCCCAAAATACCGAAAATTGGGGGGTACCTTTTTATAGGAGCTATGCCTAAACGTGGACCCAGGTAGCCCATCTTCGAACTTGACCTGCCTGCAGACAAAAGACGACGCTATGCTAAATTTTGGCAATCTCAATTCGTTTTGACGCTAGAGTGATTACACCGGACAGACGGAAAATGTCATAGAATTTTACGCTGATCAAGATTATATATACTTTATAGGGTCGGAAATGATTATTTCGATGCGTTACAAACGGAAACACAAAACTAATGTACCCTCCATACTATGGTGGAGGGTATAAAAAACAATAACGTTATTCTTGTTTCCAATTGATACGTTGTGCAAAATTTCGTGTCAATCGGAGAAACATTGTATCAAAATCTGAGCCGATTTCAACGAAACTTTCCAGAGATTAATTATTTGTACAAAATTGTGCCAATCGGACACGCTTTGGGTCTTTTGTGCACCATTTACCTTAAATGATATATATATATATATATATATATATATATCTGAACCGATTTTTCCGTATTCCAATAGGGTTTGTCCTTGGGCCAAATAAATAACAGACAGACGGACGAAATTCTATATTGGAGTTATCTAAATCTGAATCGATTTCAACAAAACTTCGCACATATCAGTCTAGACCTAATTCAGTAACCTGTGCAAAATGTCTCAATAGGACAAATATTGGGAGTATGGTACATCATTCACGTAAAATCAGACGATACTATATATGGGAGCTATATCTAATTCTACACCGATTTAAACAAAACTTCACATATCAATCTGGACCTAATTCAGTACGCTGTGAAAAATTGTGTCTCTCTCGAACCAATATTAGGAGTTTGGTGCCCTATTTAGATGAAATTGGACGAAAATATATGGGAGATATATCTAAATCAGAAAGTGACGCTATGCATATTGGCAAAAGGAAACATGGGTCTATCTCGTTTCCTTTTGTCTGTTACAAACATATGTACAAAGATATAATACCCTGTACCACAGTGGGGTAAAGGGTATAAAAATATATACCATGAAAGAAATATGTTATAGGTGTTTTATTTACGCTTACTTTTGACAACACGGTACTGGCTTTTGTATGTTTTATCTCAAATGATCGATTAAGGGTTACTTACAAAATCAGATTATTCTCAAAATGCAATTTGGAACACCATATCTGTATTTGCATTTCTTTGTAGGGATTTTTTAAAGTCCCTCTTGCCTATCTCAAATACTTCACCAAGCTTGGGTATATAATTTAATTAATTAAGAAAAATGGGGCTACCAATTTCAAGTTCACAATATGCCCAAAATATAACTGGCGATATGCAAATTTCGCTACCAAAATTATATATGCTTGAAAAACTCCCAAAACATAACTGTATTTTCTGATTCTCATTAAAAAACATTGGCGGTGGTAATTGATAGCTTTGAACAAAAAATAATCGACAGCGTCTGCCCTCATAACCTTGAAATTTCTTACATTGCCAAAAAACTCGAAGATGCCACAAAAAGCTGTTCTTTTTCGTTGCTGCCGTTTATTTTGTTGGCGTTGAGAATTTTGAAATAATTTTCTTTTTAATATGGCCTTAAATGATTTCATAAGCGGCAATAGCTTTAAACCAAATAAAAAACGCAGTTAGTTTGCTTCTGCTGTTGCGTGATTCATACCAATCCAATTGAAAGGAATTTCAAATATGTTTTGTCGAAAATCATTTGGCCTGAGTTTACCCTTCTGCCTGTGCCATGGCCCATAATGTTGAGATGTGTGTTTTTGTTATTCTCCTTGCTTTCACAGGCGGCAAAGTTGTTCAAATGATGTTTGAAGCAAATCCATCAAATCATCAAAAAATATGCCTCTTAAGACGACAGCAGCTGCCTACTGGTTATTGGGTCGCTTTACTTTCGGTTTATTCTTGCGGTTGAGGTCTTTAACAATAGCCACGTTGTGGCACCTTATTTTGCCAACTACCAGCACCACCACCATCACATTCGTCGTTAGTCGTCACAAATATTTGCAACGTCATTGCAACGAAACGATTTGGCAATGACCCTTTTTTTCTTGGCTTGTCAAAACTTAACCTAGCTGTTGGTGGTGGTGATGGGAGCTTTTGATCATCCATTGCAAATATGTCGAGAACCGCTAGTTTTGTATTTTTTCGAAAACATTTTGATTTTCAATGTCATGACCAGTAGCTGTTACCACTTTACGCCGCCAACATAAAAAGGATACCGCCACAGAAAAGTATTTGTTATGATTTAAGCCAAGTTTGTAAATTCCTCGTTGGCGGTATCATATCAAAGGCAGAACAATGATGTGACATTTTTTTTAAATTCAATATTAGAAATTAATTTTCCGTTTGGGAGGGAATTAAGTAGTTAAGGAATTTGTCGGCATCATTGTGGGTTATTGGGAAAGTTTAAGCTTGAGACTTTTTTTCTGTGGGATAGGTTGTTTTGAAAAAAAAAAAATTTAAACCGTTAATTCCTTTAATCCAATATCTAGTAGAATTTTCAGAGGAAGAAAAGAAAAAACTAATAACTATGTTAATGCTTGTATTCGCTTTAATACACCTTTTGAAATTATATATATGTTCAGTTTAGTAGCTTGTTTTCATTCGATTTTTGATTGACGTGATATTTGGGTGGTACCATCTTCAAAGTGGTGCTATTGTTTTAAAGTTGCGCAAGCTCATACATTTTTTTGGCGGATTTATATTAGAAATTTTTATCGAGGAGGTATTTTCACTTCTGAGAACCCGAAATGAAAAATTACAGGCTCATCGCTTGGACAATGCTTTGCATAAAAATAATTAAAATAGTCGGAAGTATACTAACATTGAATTAACAATTGAAGCCAAATTGCCTAGAAAATGAGGCTAGAACATTCAATATGCTTAAAATCGGCTAGAATAAAAATGGGAAGCTATGTAAAAAGTTGGTCCTACATAGTTCAAATATATGGAATTTGGGTCTTTTTTATACCCTTCACCACACTGTGGTACAGGGTATATCTTTGTGCATATGTTTGTAACAGGCAAAAATAATCCTTTTGAGAATATGCATAGAATCACTTTCTGAGTCGATTTATGCATGTCCGTCTGTCCGTCCGTCAGTCTGTCCATGTTAAAATGTAAACAAAGTGCAGGTCGCATTTATTATCCGAATAGGATGAAATTTGGCACAGCTTATTTAATTGGGCCAAGGACGAACCCTATTGAAATTGGAGAATCGGTTCAGATTTAGATATAGTTTCCATATATATTTTCGTCCGATTTTTCAGGCAATTGGTGCACCAAAGTCCCTGGAAATCTTTTCATTTGCTCGAATTTTGGCATAGCGTAATGAATAAGGTCTAGAATGATGTCTACCAAGTTTCGTGAAAATCGGTTCAGATTTACATATAGCTCACATATATATTTTCGTCCGATTTAAGGTAAATTGTGTACCAAAGTCCCTATATATCTTTTGATATGCAGGAAATTTGGCACAGCGTACTCTAGAATAATGTGTGAAAAGTTCAATATTTAGATATAGCTCCCATATATATTTTCATCCGATTTAAGGGTCATGGTACAAAGACCCTATATAACTCTCGATTTAGAAATGTGGCACAGCGTACTGAATGTCGTCTATAATTATGTGTGCTAAGTTTCGTGAAATCGCTTCAGATTTAAATATAGCTACCATATATATGTTCGTCCGATTTTATGTGATTCATGCACCAAAGTCCCTATATCATTCGATTTGCACGAATTTTTGTATAGGGTATTGAATTAAGTCTTGAATGATGTTGCTAAAAGATCCATAGCTAGGCCGATTGACACAACGTACTGATGTCATATAATTCATTTTCAGGCAAGTTTCCCTGAAATTGGTTCAGATATAAATATGACGAATCCGTAATCTGTTCGAGTACAGTTAGAACATACCCAAAGTGGTGAAGGGTATGGTTGAGTTCAGCCAGTCCATTTACTTATTCCTTACTGGTTTGAGAATTTGGAAATATCAAATATCGTGATACTGGTTGGAATCCTTGTATAAATAGGAAAAACTTATCAGAATATATGTAAGAGTCAATG
>NW_026885183.1:0-65244 GCF_032173495.1 Musca vetustissima | reverse complement strand
AAAATCCACGCTTGAAAAAATATTCTTTAAAAAATCCACGCTTGAAAAAATATTCTTTAAAAAATCCACGCTTGAAAAAATATTCTTTAAAAAATCCACGCTTGAAAAAATATTCTTTAAAAAATCCACGCTTGAAAAAATATTCTTTAAAAAATCCACGCTTGAAAAAATATTCTTTAAAAAATCCACGCTTGAAAAAATATTTTTTAAAAAAATCCACGCATGAAAAAATATTCTTTAAAAAATCCACGCTTGAAAAAATATTCTTTAAAAAATCCACGCTTGAAAAAATATTCTTTAAAAAATCCACGCTTGAAAAAATATTCTTTAAAAAATCCACGCTTGAAAAAATATTCTTTAAAAAATCCACGCTTGAAAAAATATTCTTTAAAAAATCCACGCTTGAAAAAATATTCCAAATCCACGCTTGAAAAAATATTCTTTAAAAAATCCACGCTTGAAAAAATATTCTTTAAAAAATCCACGCTTGGAAAAATATTCTTTAAAAAATCCACGCTTGAAAAAAATATTCTTTAAAAATCCACGCTTGAAAAAAATATTCTTTAAAAAATCCACGCTTGAAAAAAATATTCTTTAAAAAATCCACGCTTGAAAAAAATATTCTTTAAAAAATCCACGCTTGAAAAAAATATTCTTTAAAAAATCCACGCCTTGAAAAAATATTCTTTAAAAAATCCACGCTTGAAAAAATATTCTTTAAAAAATCCACGCTTGAAAAAATATTCTTTAAAAAATCCACGCTTGAAAAAATATTCTTTAAAAAATCCACGCTTGAAAAAATATTCTTTAAAAAATCCACGCTTGAAAAAATATTCTTTAAAAAATCCACGCTTGAAAAAATATTCTTTAAAAAATCCACGCTTGAAAAAATATTCTTTAAAAAATCCACGCTTGAAAAAATATTCTTTAAAAAATCCACGCTTGAAAAAATATTCTTTAAAAAATCCACGCTTGAAAAAATATTCTTTAAAAAATCCACGCTTGAAAAAATATTCTTTAAAAAATCCACGCTTGAAAAAATATTCTTTAAAAAATCCACGCTTGAAAAAATATTCTTTAAAAAATTCACGCTTGAAAAAATATTCTTTAAAAAATCCACGCTTGAAAAAATATTCTTTAAAAAATCCACGCTTGAAAAAATATTCTTTAAAAAATCCACGCTTGAAAAAATATTCTTTAAAAAATCCACGCTTGAAAAAATATTCTTTAAAAAATTCACGCTTGAAAAAATATTCTTTAAAAAATCCACGCTTGAAAAAATATTCTTTAACAAATGATATTTCTTATATATCGTATATTATATAAATTTACAATTCACTCGACCCATTTGTGCAGTCACCGTGTTTTCAGAACATTTCTTTAAAGATTACCAGAGCAGTGGGTTTTTGTAGGAATCCTTTTTCTCCAAGGACTACAGTCTGTTAAATTTTTTGTAATCTATTTCCTGATATGAAACCCAACATTTTGCTCCGACTTTCAATCCCACTGCATGTTACGGAGCCGAAAGTCCGCAGTTTTTCAATTGGTTTCTTTTTCCAACTTCCTGTTCTGGATACCTGGTATCCTTGAGCAATTTCCGAAAGAAGATACGCACACCAAGCATTAAGGCTGGATTGATTCAACATTCATTGCTGTTGTATTAAATATTATTCATATTAAGTAGTGTATGCAAATAATTTTTTATTTTTGTACTTAATTGATTGGAATCGAAATAAAAGAAATAAAAAAAGAAATTAAAAAAAAAACAAAAACTAAAAATGTTTTTTTATTTATTTAAATGGATTTCTAATCAGTTAATGGGGACTCGCATTAATAGTTTCTTAAAAATATTATTTGTAAAACAGTATCACAGTATCATTTTGTGTATTTTGCACAAATTTCACAAAAATACCAGGCGCCCAGAAAAAAATAAAAATAGCAAGCTGCCCGCCAAAAAAAATAAAAATTTTGGTCTGGCAACACCCTGCCCGGGAAAAAATTCGAGCGCCTAAAAGTATGCTACACTTTTTGTTTTTTTTTTGTACAGCGTTGCCTGGTATTTTTGTGAAATTTGCCCAATAAATGCTCAAAACCAGGTGCAGAAAAATTGTGTGACGTCATCACACAAATTATGTCGCATGCGTAGGGTCATGTATACTTACCATATTTGTTGTATCCGTAAATAAAAACAAATAGTATTTTTTGTAAAATTCATTATTCTTTATTTTTTATTCAATATTCTTTGTAAAAAATATATACAGACATTTAAAACAATATATTAAATATACATTTTAAGAAATCATTTTCTTAACAACTTAGCCCACTTATTTCGACTATATATTCTTTTGTAATCCTTCCTTGTGGAATTTTATGATTGAGAGATGATGACAATTCCAAAATATATATTGATCGTTATCGGCGGGCCTGCCATATTTTCAAATAATTTGTATATCGTTTTCGATTGTTATCATACGGAAATTCGAGCATATATAATTCATAAAAACCTGGAACGAAAAATAAAATACAAATTAAATAAGCATTAAATAATCTCTACTAATAAAAGAGTAAAGTGATTGACTGACTTACTCATTGACTGACTTAACGATTCATCAACTCCCAGCCGAAACGGCTGAAGCTAGAATCTTGAAATTTTGGTTGAGGGTCACTCTTGGTCCAAGGGTGACAGATATAAGGCTGTCACCTCACCCGGTAGAGCTACAGCTCTAAAATTTTAAATGAGTGTAGAATATATATTTCCAGGGGTTTTTGGACATTCGTACTATTTATGAAGTTATGGATATTCCTACTAATGTGAACTAAATTTGGTACAATTTAAATTTTAAGTGAACCGATGTATGAAGTTAGGAAATGTTTACTAAACGGTACCAAATGTAGATTTGGGTGAACCGATTGAGCTGGCATCTTAAAATTTGACGTTAGGATCACTCTTGTTGGTGTAGGATTATTATTTTTAGAAAGTTTTGGAAATTGGTACTAATGTGTACTAAATTTGGTACAATATACATTTTTGGTGAACCAATAGAGCTGGAAACCTTGAAATTTGGAAATAAGGTTACTGTAAGAGTATAGGATTGGGATAAGGATGTAGTTTTGGAAATGCATACTTATGGGTACTAAATTGTACTAAATTTTATACAATTTGAATTTTTGGTGAGCCGATTGGGCTGGAATCTTAAAATATGACACTAGGATCACTGTTGGGGTGTAGGATTGAACTTTATGTAGAAAGTTTTGAAAATTCGTACTAATGTGCACTAAATTTGGTACAATTTAAATTTTTGGGTGAACCAATACTTGAATACTGAAATTTAATTTAGAGTCACTGTTTGGGTGTAGAGGATTGGAATATGTAGAAAGTTTTGGAAATTTGTACTAAACCACATTTGGTAACATTTTGTACACAATGTTACCCCAAATGCGGATTTGGATAAACCGAAAGAGCTGGAACACTAAAATAATGTTAGAAATAATGTTACTGTTGAAGTGTAAGATTGGGGTATGGATGTAGTTTTGGAAATACATACTTATGTGTACTAAATCGTACCTATTTTGGTATAAGTTGAATTTTGGGTGAACTGCTAGAGCTGGCATCCTGAAATTTGGAGTTAGGATCATTGTTGGGGTGTAGTATTGGGGTATTATGTAAGGAAGTTTTAGACATTTGTACAAATGTGTACTAAATATGGTTCCAAATTTGTTTTTGGGTGAACCGATAGAGCTGGAATTTTGATTTTGAAATTAATAGCATTGTGTGCTAAATGATACCAAATTTGAATTAAAGGTAAACCGATAGATCTGGAATCTTGACATGTAGAGTTAGGATCACTTTTGGGATGTTCAATTGGGGTATGTAGGAAGTTTTACAAATGTCGATTAATGCGTACTAATTGGCACTAAATTTGGTACAATTTGGATTAAGAGTGAACCGTTAGAGCTGGAATCTTGAAATTGCGTAATAAGATTTCCATTGGATTGCATGATGTAAGTAGTAATGGAAATTCGTACTTATGTGTACTAAATGGTACTCAATTTGATATAAATTGGATTTAGGTGAAACGATAGAATCCTGTAATTTGGAATTAAGATTTTGGGGTATGTGGGAAGTTTTGGAAATCCGTAAAGTAGGAACTGTATATTAACGTGTACTAACTGGTAATAAATTTGGATTTGAGTGAACCTATATTTGAAATTTGATTTTTTTCTAAATAGGTATTACCAGAGTACAAAGGGTAACAAATAATACAAATTTTAGATTTATTTTGCAGTCAGAATTTGTTTGTCGAGATGTGAGTGGGTTATGATACTTTTTTATTTTAAGATTTGGTTTTTAGTCGTATATTTTTCATAATATATTTTAAAAAAATGTAAGCATAGAGTTTTTACAAAATAAATAAATTAGCGTGCATTCTATACTACGTAGAAGTTTTTTTAATTTTTTTTTTTTAAATTTATTTTTTAATTTTCTAAATTTCAGACACTGGGTTTGGAAAACTGGGATAGCGGAGCAGTATAGACTGACGGAGCCGACCATATGATGCCCTACTCATTACCACTGAACTTTAACTTTCTGCGGATATATATGCCGACTATCATCTTCCCGGGCTATGACCTTCAGGAGTATATATATGCCACTCGGTTGTGGGAGTTATACTTAAAACAGTGAACGATACCCTATACAACTACCACGAAACTCTTTGTGCCTATTTTTTTACCTCCTCTTCCTTACATTGACATATATTCCGTATATTACTAATGTTCAAAACAGTCCTTTCATTTACTTGTCCATTCCATTCACCCTGGGTGGTGTTGTGATGTTCGGCTTAGAATTGTGGCATATAGATCGAGTCGAAAAAAACACAAAATATTAAGTTTTCGGTCCACTTCATCCCAATATTATTATCTGATCATTACAGAAATTGTCCTTGACCATAACTGGAACCTCATGAAACAGTTCAAAGCGATCAACGCTACATATCCGCCCTCCAGTGTGGTAATGGGTTACTAAATAATATCTGAATACATAAGCACCTATAAATATTTAAGTGTAACACCCACATCCGAGTACATACGACAATATAATTGGTATCAATTTGAAGATCAACAACTCCTCTTGGATATACTATCAACATCTGGGGTGTATGTCCTTCAGGAGCAAGTATATACGCCCCAAAATAAAAATGTTGTAATTTTTAACACAAAAGTCAGGCTCCATTTGACCCGCTGAATATTGACCGAAACAGGCATGCTTATTCTTTGGCCCGATCCCCTTCTCCATGTAAAATTTCACGACCAGAAAAACCGACAAAAATTAAGTATTTGATCCATTTCAACCCCTAAATATTAAAGGATCTTTACCAAAAACAATAGGGGTCTTCATTTGGCAGAACCCACCCTACATGCAAAATTGTGTGAAGATTGGTCCATAACTGTGACCTGTAACGTGTTTACAAATTATAATGGACAGACGGACGGACGGACACACATGTCTAGATCGACTCAGCTAGTCGAGATATGACGATCGGTATACTTAAAGGTCTAGGATAAATATTTCGCAGCGTTACAAACTTATGGGCCTGCACAAAGCTATAATATCCTGACAACACAGTTGTGTAGGATATAAAAAGTACCGGAGTTTACGCATTCTGCTATTTCTTAGTATTACCATTACCGCACTAGAGAGCGGAAATGTAAAGCTGATGGCTAGGAAATTGTTCATGAGGGTCCCGGTTATGGTTAGGACGGTTTTCTTCGCTCTAGACGCCACAATTATAAGCCGAACATCAAAAATGTTTTCATGGCGTAGGCGATCAACGAAATTGTGGCTATATATTATTTGGGGATGTCTGTGTTTCTATTCCAAAGAGTTTAATATTTTTTTGTGCTCTGCACACTTCAATGTCTTTCTTAAAGTTTATAAAAAATTAACACATTTTTATATATAAAGACAAAAAAATAAAATTATGTACCATCTTAAATATTTGTTGTTCTTATATAAAAAAGACTTGAAATGTATGTGTAAGTAAATTGTTTTTTTTTTTTTTTTTTTTTTTTTGAATAATGCCTTCAATATTGTTATGGAATATATTTAAAAAAAATTGGCTCTGAACTTTTTATTAAGAAAATATCATTTAAAATTGTCTTCTATTACCCTTTCGTTTGCTTTATATGGAAACAATTTCAAAATATGGACCTATATATATACAACTTCAGAAATTCCTCTAACCATTTCTGAAAAAATATAAAATTTGGTCAAGTATTTACTGAGTTATTAGAATTTAAATTCTACCATGCTCCGCTATATACTTTCTATTTGGTGCTGGGCACCTATTACCTAAAAATGAAAAACCACAATGGGCAGTTTTTTCTTCATATAGGTACTGTATGTGTATGTTCATAATATGTACTGTATGTATATTACCCAAACTGTTTTGGCCTAAAAGTATGCTACAGATTTCATTACAGACCAGCCGTCATCATTGAAAATTTGCCATTTTTAAAAAATCGATTTTTGTGTGGTTTTTCATTTTTGGGTAATAGGCTCCCAGAAACGAACAGCAGCAAGTACATTTCGAATCATGGTTGAATTGAAATGCAAATAACTCAGCAACTACTTAACCGAATTTTATGAAAATTGCAGAAGTGGTTAGAGATAATTCAGGAGCTTCGTTACACATTGTGAAAGTAAACATAAAGGGTGTGTTTTAAGAAAGTGAAGAAAAACCACATTAAATTTTGAAAAATGCATGAAATCTTCATTTGAGTTGATAGTACGGTCCACATACTTTGATTTTTAATGATTATTTCATGCAAATGATGACCGCGACTGCACCTTAAAATCTCACGTTATATTTTTTTTATTCCAAAAAATTAATATGAGACTTTCTGCTTAAAGAAGACCAGTTACGCCTTCATATGACACATTACTGTCGACTATAGGTTAATTTATTCAGACATCACACATCTGTTGATTATTGAAAAATATTTTTTTTTGAAAAATTCAATTCTCTGTTTATATATATTTCGTAATTATTCGTATTTCAACATAGATGGTGGTGTCCCATATGCCTATTCCGCAGATTCCCCAATGAAAGTAACACGTGTATAATTTATGTTCGATTATTAACAATAATTTATAACTTAACTTTTATTAGATATTAAATAAATATGACAATAAAACTCAAATAAACTACAATAGTTAATAGATATATATAGAGAGACTCGTGTCTGTCTCTGAAAACAAATGTGTTGTTGTACTCAACTAGTTAATTAAACAATTTTGATTTCTATTTTTTAAAATATAAATATTAATAGATGTTTAAATACAGATATTTAAAAATAATAACTAATCTTAAAAATAATTATATTAAAAAAATTACTTAAAGCTATGTGTGTGTGTGCCTTAAACACGCACACACTCTAATGGAATTTAAGCGCAACAATTTGAACTAAACGAAATGCGATATCAATAAACAATATTATTAATACAAATATATATAGAAATCGTTGTTAATATTTATAATTCCTTTATATATATAACTGCATGGTATATATGTATATATCATCATAGATATGCGATGGTGGTATATTATTAAAACAAAAAAATATATATTTCTTAAATAACTTGGAAATATTTGTTAATAAAAATAGAAAAAACTCTGTGTGTGTACTCAATTTCCAGTTAACAATAATTGTTGAAATGTCCCAGTCGAATAATTCTACAAAAAATGAACATTTGTTGGAGGAAAAAAATGTTATAGAACTGTCTGCCTAACACAAAATAATTTACAAATAATTCAATTAAGTCATTTAATAATATTTCCTTTTTAAAATTTCTTTCAAGATAAATCCACGGTTGCTGCTGTGCCACTTGATAGACTAGCATTTGATGCCGAGTTTTTCATTTTAGCCACTGGTGTTGTGGCCCTGTGGCTGCCTGCTGCCGAGGACGAGGATAGCGTACTCATTTCACCATTACTTATAAAACGTTGCATAAACTCCCGACAATTAATATCACGATAATAGTCGTCGGACTTTTTAGTGCTTCGCAGTAGTACTCGACCAAATATTGTGGCTGTAAGAGAAAGAAAAGAACAAAAATAAAACACTTGCCGCCATAGGAATATGTTAGTTAACAGGAAGAAGTTATTCTCTTGCAATACTCACCCACATGCATGGCATTGTAATATTTACGTTCGATACCCTCACGTAGGAACATACACAAATGTACAAAAACATTTCGCTTGGGTGAACTTAATAACGAAACTAATTCCATGGCTTCAGCGGTGGTTTTAGTTTTCAGGAGATCATCAACATAAGGATCCAATAATGGTTTCTCGGGCAAATGTAGTAGCATAAGTAGAGCTTCGGCCGCAGCTTGTGGTGTACCAGCTGAAATTGATAGATAGAATAAAATTATACATAAGAGATATAAAATGCTAGGAATAAAAAAAGCATTGTTACAAAGTCTTTCTTTGCAGTGATGACATAGAAAATAAATGTATGGCATGAAACATTTGATCTAAATAATGATGCAAGGACGTGGAAGGATTAAAACCAACATTTTATCATTAATAATTGTTTTTATAGTTTTTTTTCTATATCAACTATCGACCAGTTTTTGGCTTGGCAGGGGTTTTGACACAAGGGAACAATAAACAAACTATTTTATATATTCCTGCATGGCAAAGAAATGTTTTAAAACCAGATAAGCGATATATCAAATACAATGGCGAACCTCGTCTAGAGCTCTGCAACCCCAACTACTGGTATTTTACTGTCATTTGGTCCGATGTTAACATTGACGACATAAGTTCAAATTTGCCACCATCACCAATTTCTTTTGTGACCGCAATCTGAAATTATTCACTGCAAAGTCTATTGTGTCTCTTTTCACTTCCTGGACGCGAGAAGTCAATTTAGAACTTGGCATTTCCAAGGTAGACGAAGGTAGGCGCATCGCCACCGCCCATATTTCGAAAATCCTAGGGGTTGTTGTTGTAACAGTTTATATGAATATATTTTTCATGTTTAAATTCTATCTGGTTCTGTCTCCAAATTAAGAAATGCAGCTACTTCCACTAGCTGCAAACACAGATCTTCTGGAGTAAAATGAGTAGATTTTGCTGGGCAATTGAATAGGTACAGTGTGGTATGAGGGCCCGTACCACATGCTGGGCAGACATCCTGCACCTGGTCACCAATCCGTGGCCAATACGAATTTAGACGACTGCACCATCATGAACGTAATTGGGCCAAAACTACTCTGGTTTGTCTGGGCAGCTGACGTTCTACAGCTGCTATGGGTGGGGGGTGAGCTCCGAGGACGGCATTCATTCTGTATCCGTTCAGCGCTGCGGCTACTGCATCAGTATGATAGGCAACTTGAACTAGAGGCTCCCTTTTGTAACGTTGAACCTCTCTCTCTCTGGATCATGCAGATCCTTCCTCGCACGCCTGGGTGGGGGTCTTATCCACCATATGATGGTTGGGATGATTGTCCCTGAGTGTCCCATATTCCTATGCTGATCTTCGTCTCTTCATGACGATGGTCCACTAGATATTACAGACCACACTGGAACCGCATAGCTTGCCATAGACCGACCTATCGCTTTGTAAGAGGTCAACAAGGTTTCCTTATCTACGCCCCAAGTGCAGCCGGCAGCGACTTGAAAAGCAGGAACAAGGTCCTGTTCCTGCTTTTCAACTTATCGCAGATAGCAGGGTGCCCACCCATAGCGCGGACGATTTAAACAAACTGTCGAATGTGACCCCGAGTATTTTGGGGTAGTTGGTGGTCGGAATTGTATGCCCCTCAACCTGCAAATTCAACGGCATTATCATCTCCGCAGTCCATGTGATGAATAATGTAGCTGACGACTTCGTGACGGATATTTCCATATTTCTCGCTTTAAAGAAGGCTGCCAATTTGATATATGTCCTCAACAATGGGACCCGACGTCATGATCGTACAATCATCTGCATATGTAACGATCTATCAATGCCGCCCGGAGGGCCTGGAGTACCGGAAAGGTAGAGGTTAAACAGTTTCGGAGAAATCACTATACCTTGGGGAACTCCCTTTTTAACTCTACGGGGTTAGGACTTCTTGTTCCGGAACTCCACGTACGACTCGCGTCCACATATAGTTGATTATCCATCGTTTCAAACTCGGCAGGAGGGAAGTGCTCTCAATGTCATCAAATAGCGTGGCATGGCCGACAGTATCAAAGACTTTTGATATGTTAAGCGCTACCAACACTGATCTATCGCATGGCTGGTTCTGGTTAAGTCCTTGACTTATATGTGTGGAGATGGCGTGCAACGCTTTGTTGTACTTTATTGCTTACAGAATCCATGTTGATGATCCGCATGGATATTCCGTGAGTGCACAAAGCTTTGGATGACTTCACGTTACGGATGACACATGCAAAATCCTAAAGGTGGACTTTCTTCCCGCATTGGAACTATATCGAAAAAAGGTGAATGCTAGGAACAAAGTAGTGAACGCTCTGGCTGGCAGCTTCTAGGGCAAGGGTAGAGAAACATTGGTAATGACATTTAAGGCCATCGGTCGTTCCATATTTAATTATGCATGTCAATGGCTGATCCACGTCCACGACACATCTGCCAGGACTGTAAGGCAAATTCATTCGATTCTGGCGCAATCTTAAACACATTCCGTAGCTTTTACACTTCACCGAAGTTGTTCGGTTTAAGTTGTCACAGCTCTACTCTTTTAACTCATGGTTTCAATGTTAATCACAGAAGCCTTAGCGAGAGCCTATTGCCTCTGTAGGCAATATCCGGTTTTTAAGGATAACATCAATACTTTCCACCAGGGTATTTGAAATCTCTGCGTTGCTGGGAGTTGAGTGGCTTTATTCCTGCTTCATGAACGTGAAACTAGAGTTCTCCAAGTTTCTCTTCATATGGCTATCTACATCGTGTAAAGCAGTGTTTGCATTATCTATCTCAATCTGGCAACGTTACACCTAATATTTACTGCATTTTTCTTCCGAATTTGACCTCCATTGACCTAGATTTTAGGAAGCTATTTTATTCCCATACATTAAAGTACTTACGAAATTCATTATTCGACCATGTATCCAACCAGTCTCTGACTTCGTTAAATTCGACATTTCGGGCATGTTTAAATTGTAATGAATCCAAGGTGAAGGCACCCTCCACCTTTGGTCCCTGCTTATGTAAATAGTCAATAAGTAAAAAGAATTCACGGGGCATTGTTACGCGATATTCGGGAGATTCGTCGTTCATCTATAAACCGACAAAGAAATCAATAATATAACACAATTAAAAAGTGATGGAAATATAGACTTACCAAATCTTTAATTTGTTGCTGGTCATATTCACACAATGGACGATTGGTACGGCACAATGTTTCCATGGATAAACCAAAACAACTGGGTTTATATTCACCCGTTACGGTTATAAAGATATGTGGACCATTTTCAACTTGTAAAATTAAGATATCAAAATCAAATTTCCAATTGGTGGTGCGGATTTTATGTAAGAGACTAGTTATGGAATCGACATTTGCCAATAATCTTACGCGTATACTTTTGGTGGAATCTGAAAGAAATAGAGACACATATTAATTTAGGAGTACAATATATAAACATTTAATAATACCAACCTATCATCAACTTCTCTTTCCATGGTTCTACCCTCAACCATTTCTCGCAGATATCATTGAGCGGTGGATCCTTGCGTTTAAATTCGAAACCAACCTGCATTGGGCAGGCATTTGAAACCGTAAAATCACTAACCACTGTCTCATTGAAACGCACAATACCAAAATCAATGATTGTCTTTTCGACATTAATTTGTGGTTGACTTTCATTTTCACGTTTATCCAAGAGCTTCAGAACCTCTTCGTGGACCTTCTTGTACAAATGGTCATCACGTGTTTTTATGCTAACTCGAAATACCGCATATACAGGTTTATGATCACTTTGTCGTATATCCATAACACTATTGTAGGCCAATTGTGTGATGCGTGAACCCTTCCATAAAATACGATCACAGTAGGCGGGAGCCCTTTGCTTTTCACTACTATCATAATTATCGGTGCCAGGATCATATTTATATGTAGGACGGAAATTAATCGGACCTTCGGTATAGCCTTCAAAACAATTACCTTTACGCATTTCTTGTCGCAGTTGGTCATATTGCAAAAGGATTTCTGCTGATTGTGTTGTTGAACGTGCAACGGGTAATTGCAAACCGGGTGGCTCTTCAATGCGATAGTTTAAATCACCAATCCAGAAAATGTGACTGAAAAATAAAGTAATTTTTTCAATTAATTTTTCGTAAATTATATACGAGGCTTGATCAAAAAGTATAACGAATTTTTAATTTAGAGGATGCCTATAGCTCGGAAAACACCTGAAAAAATATTCCTTAAAAAAACACGCCTATAGCTCGGAAAACGCCTGAAAAAATATTCCTTAAAAACACGCCTATAGCTAGGAAGATGCCTGAAAAAATATTCGTTTAAAAATCAACGCCTATAATTCAGAAGATACCTGAAAAAATATTCGTTTAAAAATCAACGCCCATAGTTCGGAAGATGCCTGAAAAATATTCTTTAAAAATCCACGCCCATAGTTCAGAAGATGCCTGAAAAATATTCTTTAAAAATCCACGCCTATAGCTGGGAAGATGCCTGAAAAAATATTTTTTAAAAATCCACGACTATAGCTCGGAAGATGTATGAAAAAATATTCGTTTAAAAATCCACGCCTATAACTGGGAAGATGCCTGAAAAAAATATTATTTAAAAATCCACGCCTATAGCTGGGAAGATGCCTGAAAAAAATATTATTTAAAAATCCATGCCTATAGCTGGGAAGATGCCTGAAAAATATTCTTTTAAAATCCATGCCTATGGTTCAAAGAGCCTTGAAAAAAATTATTTTAAAATCCACGCCAAGGTTCGAAAGAGGCTTGAAAAAATATTCGCTTAAAAATCTACGCCTATAGATCGAAAGATGCTTAAAAAAATATTCTTTATGCGCGCTAATAACTGGAAATTTGCATGAAAAATATTCTTAAAAAAACAAGCCTATAGCTGAGAAGAAGCCTGAAAAAATATTCTTTAAAAATGAACGTCAGTAGTTGGGAAGATACATAATAAAATATTATTTATCCATGCCTATAGCTGGAAAGTTGCATAAACAGATATTCTTTAAAAATCCAAGCCTACAGCTGAGAAGATGCTTGAAAAATATACCTTTCAAAATCCACGCATATAGCTTTGAAGATGGTTGAAAAATATTCTTAAAAAATCGACGCTTAGAATATCTTCGCAATACTGTTTTGAACATCTACTTCATTATATTAAAAGAAAACTTACTCATGATCATTTATGGTTCGCCTTAATTCATCATCAAACACCAGGCCCTTAACAATGCCATGATAATCTTCATTGCGTGCCTCAACAAATCCCATATGAGCAGCCAAATGGGAATTAACAAAACACAAATTCGCCTCATTTAGCTGCAAACTAACCGCAACACCACCTTTATTACCCAGCGTATTGAGAATGCCACGGGCAATTGTCTTAACATTGTGGCGGGTAATCGATGAACGAATTTCTCGTTTTACAATGACGGTCAACATCATGCCCACCAAACGTACCGATGTCAGTTCTTCATATTCACCCTTGTCATGGACACTTTCCAACATTTTCATACTAGAAAAAAGAGAAATGGAATGAATTTAAATTTCATATAGAGAAAGTCATATTTGTGTGTCCTTACATCCACATATAATCTGGTCGATTCTCACTGAATGTTATTGCCTTTGCCGAGGTATCCAATTCCTGCAAAGCTATGGCATAAATATCTGGTGGTGTCTCACAAGCAGCCAACCATAAATGTAAGGGCGAGTCAATGTATGATTTATTGTTCACATTGTAGGTGGCACAATAGATTCTGTAAAAAAATTATGAATTAATAAATATATATTAAATTTTTTTATTATTGTTACATACGTGAAATCCTTATATTTTATGTATTCATGTTCTCTGCGTTTCATTTCCTGTTTAACTTCACCAATTTGCCGATAATCATTGACCCATGCAAAGCTTAATGCCTTTGATTCGCTTGGTGTTAAAACCATCGACATTTTGGCCGATGTTACCTGAGCTTGAAATGTATCAAAATCCACAACATCATTGTCCGATGATAGAGGATAATAGAAATATTTTACTGGTGCCTCATCAGAACATTTTAATGTAAATTGTAGCTGGGATATGGAACCCTTGCGGTCTGCAAAAACAGAAAAAAAATTAACAAAATCAATAACAAATTCACAAATAAGCATAAATCTGTAAAAATATATTTATTGATTTAATTAGAAGTATATATGACGAAGTCTTTTAAATTACGATCGTTATTATATTGGTCTCTAATATACAATATAAATTCATTCATTATAAACAACAAACATTATAAACAATTCAAACTCTACAAGGTGTATTTGAGAAGACATACACACGTTCATTATTCTTTGTTTATATCAAGAACGTTGATAAGAAAGCGTGTATTTTAGAAATTAAAAAAAATCGAATATCAATATGGAATTTTCAAATCGTCATAGTCCAATGGCTGTAGAAATAGAAAAATACAGAAAGTATTTGATTTTTCACACTCTACTGATAATTAGTTATTTATCTAAAATCTGATTCATATATACTTGATCGCAAAATAAATATAATATACCTGACCCCCAAGCTACTGTTGCAGCCCATGTAGTCAAAAAGGGTTATTCTTACAATATTTAAAAGCACAATAAAGAGACTATTTTTAATTCCTATAGACTTTTTTCAAGATTATCAAGGCGTGGATTTTTAAAAATATATTTTTCAAGATCTATCGAGGCGCAAAATGTTTAAGGTCTATCACGGCTTAAATGGCTTTCAAAGCGTGAAGTTTTTGAAATATTTTTTTTTCAAGGTCTATCAAGGCCTGGATTTTTAAAAATATTTTTTTTAAGGCCAGTATTTTTAAAAATATTTTTTTAAGGCGTGACTTTAAAAAAAATCAAAGCGTGGCTTTTTAAAAATATTTCTTATGGTATCTTCTTCTTTCTTAGCTGGCTTGTGACAGAACTTTCATTCCATAAACCGAGCTTAAAAAAAGATTTCCAGGCGCGTCGGTCTATTGCGCAGGTTTTACAATTTGGAAGACCATATTCGCCAATGTTTGTCTTCCACTTGATCTGTCCATCTAATTCGTGGCCTTCCCCTTCTGCGTGAACCATCAGCTGGTTCGCTTTTATATGGCTTTTGGGCTGGGGCACCTTCATCCATTCTCACAACATGACCTAGCCAACGTAGTCACTGCAGCTCAATACGCCTAACAATGCCGATGTGCGAGAATAGCTGGTTCAACTCATGGCTCATTGGACGGCGATATTCATCGTCAACACAGATCGACCCACAGATCTTTCGGAGAATTTTTTTCTCAAACACTCCAAGAGCTGCTTCATCTGCTTGCGTAAGTACCCATGCTTCACATCCATATAACAGCACGGGTAGTATCCACGTCTTGTAGAGTATGAGTCTGGTCTGGCGGGAGGTGGCCTTGTTTCAAAACTGCTTACTTAGACCATAGTAGCATCTGTTGGCCAACACTATCCATCTCCGAATTTCAAAACTGATGTCAGTCTTGTTATTTATGGCGGTACCAAGGTATATGAAATCGTTAACTACCACGAAGCTGTAGTTTTCAAGTTTCTCAGTTGGTCCGAGTCTTCTGGACGTCTTGCGCGTTGATTCCGTCACCTGGTCTTCTCGCCGTTTACTGTCAGATCCACTTTGGAAGACTCCTTCTCAATTTTTTCAAAGGTGGCTGTTACCGCTCTCAATGTTCGATCGATTATGGTATATTCAGATAATATTTTGGCTAAAGGCCTGGATATTTTTGGAACCCTTTTCAAGGAATATTTTGGCTGGAGGTCTGAATTTTTTTTAGGTATATTTGGCCTAGATGCTTGGATTTTATTTTATTTTCCAATGAATATTTTGTCAAAAGGATTGGATATTTTAGGAGTATTTTTCAAGGAATATTTTAACTAAAGGCCTGGATTCTGCAAAAAATTATGCTTATACATTTTTTGCAGTAGTTTCAATAGTTGCAACGCCGCGAAATATTTTTTGTAATCTCGACTCGATGGGGGAGTTATACTTACACGCGTTTTGATAATGTTTAGTATCCCCATTACCATACTAGAGGAAATGTAGTTCCCCCTTGGTGAATATGAAGTTTCGCATGAAGTCCGGCTTATGGTCAAGGATGGCATATATAGTGCTCGGTGGAATCAGATGATATTTATGAAATGGACCAATAATATAAATGTAGGTTCGTTGACCTATAATATGATAGCAAATCAATTGATTATTAGAGGACGGGTATGAGGAATATACTGAAATTTTTAAAGCTATAAACACGCCCTTATATTGTTATCATAACATCGAAGAATTCAAATTTAGCATTATTTGGCTATGATGGCCAGCATTATTGGGCTATGATGTTGTTGTAACAGGTGGCTGTTGACGAAAGTTCTTTACTGAAAAATGCTGATAGAAAAGAAAACGGAAGAAGGAAAATATATTAATTATTAGGAATTCGGATTTGAAGAGGGTAGCCGGAAAAATTGTGCAACCTCTATTGGCTTCAGCCATAAGTCTATGGCCAATAGACTCGTAGGCTCGGACGGACAATTGAATAAATGTTGTGTGTCGTGAGGGCTATGCTGGCAGGAGGGACACCTGTTTAGGGTTCCGGCGACAATGCGCTCTCGATACGAGTTGAGCACATTGCTGTATCCGGTGCCAGAATTGAACGGGTTTGCCTAGGAAGAAGCCTCTCACTCTCCGAAATTGCAGGAGGATGTTGTTGTAGGACCGCTAGTTGATGCACGGATTTCATCGAGTTCGCAATCGACAATCTGTTGACGTCCGATGGAATGATGTATTGGATGTCATCACGATAGCGCCTGAAGTCCTGGCGGATGTGTCGCGGAGGTGGATCTGCCATCACAGTGTGATGGTTAGGATGACACGCCAGATAGCTAGCCAGCAGGAACTATCTAGTCAACAACACATTATGTTGCTTGACTGACAGCATCCTGTCGACGGTGACCGACGCTAGTCATTTGGACACACCCGGTTGCAATTCGGAGTGCATTATTTTGGGTTGTTTGCAAGGATCTTCATTGTGTGTCGCTAAGGAAAGAAGTCCAGACTGGGAACTATAGCCTTATAAGTCGTTACCAACGTTTCTTTATCTATGCCCCAGGACGTGCCAGCCAAAGCATTCAGAACATTATTCCTAGCTTTCACCTTCTGGTTCTTCAGGTGTACCAAACGAAAAGTACAATCGTAGTAATGTAGGGTATAATATGGTCTGCCCCGTCCGACTAACTACTCCGCTGACTGCTTAATGAATATCAAGGATTTTCAAAAACCAACCAAAAATTTATGACTACCGCAATTTATGTCAAAATGCGGAAAGTAGGCAACATCATCCTTTTTTTCTTTTTTGGTAGGATTTTTCTATTTCTGAGGAATACTCCCAATCGATGTTGTAGCAACCTAACTTAATTAATTGAAGTAGTGTTATATTAGCTATCTCTTCTTGATAAACAAACTTATTCGACAACGGTCTACTAATTGACATGGAGTATAACCACTAAATCTTGCTACTGTAACACATACGTTATTAATTTAAGCATAAAAAAAGTGATATTGAAACCTACATATTTGTTGTGGTTGTTTGAACAAACAAAAACTTTTAGCAAATTGTTTCAGTTGTCAATGTTCATAGATTAGATTTCGTCTAGGGTATCTTTTTTTCGTTTTCGCTTACCATTTCCCATACAAAATGATTCATTCAAAGGGAACACCTTATCAATTGTCAAATCGCTACAAGATCGCGGTGGTAGACGTGACGCAGACATAGAGAAAACAGCATATGTACCACCAGCTACTGAGACTACCAGACACAGGATACGGCTCGTGTGTTCTTGGCCGATAATTTGATAGGCCTCGAATATCTAGAAGAGAAAAAAAGATAAAGTTTATATTAAAAAAACACACACACAAACAGATAAAAAACAAATATCAAGGCAATGAAAATAAAAAAATAAAAATAAATAAAACACATTGACCCTGATAATATATGATTTCAAAATCATCATAATCTTCATTGCCAATGCGCCGCCAACATCAACATACCGACAAAACATTTTCATTCTCTTTGAATTTTTGCTGGACAATTTGTATGGTGGTCAACAGCTGTTTGTTGCCCGAGGAGCTGAGGGCATCATTGGAATTTGACGCTGACGTCTTGCTGGCTAGTGACGATGATGATACGGCTGCTGAAATTGTTGGAATGCTATTGCTGCCTGCACCTCCTCCCAAAGACGACATTGTTGCTGTTGTTGTTTATTTTGTTTTTGTGATTTTGCTTTGCGATAAGTTTTTTTCTCACTGTTAACGTCACTGCCGCCGAATGCCGCCGTTTACGTTACGCTGTGGTCGTCGTCGTCTTGTTTTTGCTACAGAATTTTCCTTGGCGTGTGAAAATTTATTGCTGTAATTTCTATTGTTGTTTGTTTTGTTTAACAAATGTCTACGTCTGTTGGCGTGCCGTTTTGTTTTTTCTTCGTACTTTCTATTGTTTCCGTCGTTGTTGTTTTTATTATTATTATTTTATGGAACTATTATTTCACTTCACTTTCTTTCTACCGCTCACTCTGCCTTCGTTCTTTATTCCCTAACGATGGATGATGTCGTAGATATTTTTTGTTTCTAATATTTATTTTTAGATAATTGCTTATTTCATTCGAACGGTTGTTTAAACATTTATCGATTTTGTTGTTGCTGTTGTTTTGGGTTTTTCTTTCTTCCCTTCTTGACCATTACGAACGCTACGCTGTTTGCTTCGTTGTGGGTGTAGCTTGTTTTCTAATGTTTACTCTCTCCACAGTTATAATAGAGTTTTTCTACAATTTCTCGTTTATTTCACATTCTGAACTACGTCTAAATAGTATTAAATATTTTCCAAATTTGTTATAAATAGTGGAATAATTGGAATAACACTTTTCTCTGACACTTGTTTCCCCGATCAATGCAAATTGTGGAATAATGAATAATTGAATAACACTCTGTCACCGACTGCAAAAAATTGAAAAACGTTCCACCTGCTAACGAATGGCAAGAGAAGACAAAATGGCCGATAAAGATGACCGAAAGAGATAACCGAAAGTTTACGAATGATGTGGGAGAGAGACTAAAAACCGTGTTGTTTACAACACACACACTCACAGCAGCTGCAGCCAGAGAACCGAGCCATACTACTAATGCGTGACGGCGTTGTATGCTGTTGACAACGCGTGCCGTTAAGTCGAAAATCGAGCAGGTTTTTTAGTCAGAGGCAAAAATCGAAAAGTCTAAAAGTCGAATTTCACTCTCGACTACGTATCTATTGCAAACTCTAACAAACGCCAGGTTGCCGTCAAAGTATAAAGCCAACTAAATGTGTCAAGTGTCGCCGGCGTAATATGACAGTAGTTAGAGAACTGAGTTGAGTACGGATACCAACGGCTTCATTGACTTAATTACAGTCCTATACACAAGAAATCCTATTGTCGAATTTTAATTACATTTTAATGGTGTTTTAAATAGGAAGTTTATAATTTTAAATGGTACTAAAGTACTAAAAGAATTTTGAAAAACGAATTGAGCTGGAATCCTGAAATTTTAAATTAACATTACCGTCGGAGTGAAGGATAGGGGTATGGATTATGTTTAGGAAATTTATTTGGGTACTAAAATTTGGTAAAATTTAAATTTTGGGTGCACCGATAGTGATGGAATTCTGATGATTAGGATCACTGTTGTTGTGTAGCATTGGGATATGTAGGAAGTTTTGGAAATTTGTACTAAATGGTTCCAATTTGGGATTTTGGTGAACCGATAGACCTTGAACACTGAAATTTGGAAATGAGGTTACTGTTGGAATGTAGATTTGGTGTATGGATGTAGTTTAGGAAATTCATACTTTTGGGGACTAAATTTGGTAGAATTTGAATTTTTGTTGAACTATTGTTGTTGTGGTGTTGGATTGGAATATGTAGGAAGTTTTGGAAATTGGTAGGGGAGAGGGGGCACCTTTGAACAGCGTTCTTAAAATCTCGGTTTAAAATATTTCCGACCCGTAACCACATTTTTGTATATAGTAATCTTTTTCTCTATCTGCGTAAACCACTTGTACTATCTTTTTGAGTTGTCGACAAAATGTACATGGGTGACAATGTGTTTAGCTCAGAGGGGCTCCGCCGCTGGGAGCCGGTACGCCGAATGTGTGGAGCAGTGGACCGTAGGGGAGGGGTTGTACGTAAGCCGTGTGCCGGGAAAGTAAAAGAAAAAAGTAAAAACACAATTTTTTGCATTCCAACAATCATTTCAAACATAACTAATGTATTTTCTTTCATATATATTTCCTACAAAAAAAAATATTATAAGTTTCCGTAAAATGCCACAGGTGGGGCACCTTTGAACATACGCATCAAACTTCAGTAAAAATGGAGTTTTTAACTTTTGGCTTCGATTTCTCAAAATTTCAAATGGGTTAATAAGATATGAAATTAACTGAATTTTTCACGATATTAATTTTTGTTTTTAAGCCATTTTATGTTTTTACTAGCAAAGTACCCGCTACTTCGTATGCGGAAAGGGAATAATAAAGAATAATTAGTTGTACTATAGTTCTGAATTCCACCTCTATTCCTACATTTAATATCAAGTTTATTACCATTAAGTACTCTTCATACACATAAGCACTATTTTCCGAAATCCACACTTTAGCAAAAACGTATAGTTCTGAATTCCACCTCTATTCCTACATTTAATATCAAGTTTATTACCATTAAGTACTCTTCATACACATAAGCACTAATTTCCGAAATCTCTGTCAATGACCAACATTCTAAATTTTAGGTTTCCAGCTCTCTCCGTTACCCAAATTCAAATTATTCCAAATTTAGTGAATTTTCTTCCACCATAGTCCAAATTGTTCCAAATTTAGTGGTTTTCATACTCATAAGTACAAATTTCCAAATGTACCTCAATCCTTCTTTCAGATAGTCCAAATTTAAGAATTTCAGGTCTGAGTAAAACCATTCCGCACTTTTCGTACCCATAACCAAACCAATCTCAATATTCCAAACCTGCTTTCAATCGTAAGTCCAAATTTAAGAATTTCAGCTCTATCTGTTCACTAAACTGTACCATATTTGGTACTATTCTGTACTTTTCCTACACTCCCAGAGTAACCTAAGTTGCAACTTTCAGGATTCGAGTTCTACTCATTCACCAAAGTCCAAATCCAAATTGTACCAAATTTTTTGGTTATCGTACCCAAAGTACAAATTTCCAAAAATACCTCAGTCATGCACTCCAATAACAACCTTAGGTCCACATTTAAAGATTCCATCTCTATTCGTTCACCAACATCCAAATTGTACCATTTATTATTTTTCGTAGACGTAAGTATGAGTTTCTAAAACTGCCTCAATTTCCCACTGAAACAGTAATTTTATTCATTAATTTCAGGATAACAGCACTATCTCTTCACATAGATCCAAATTGTACCATATTTAGTACTTTTCGTACTCATGAGTTCGAATTTCCAACACAGTCTCAATCCTTTGCTATAAGAGTAATTTTATTTTCAAATCCATCCATCTCTATCCTTTCACTCAATTCTAAATTGTACTAAACTTAGCACCATTTAGTACAGATAATTACGTCTTTTTAAAACTACCTCATCCTACACTCCAACCTTATTTTTAAGTCCAAATATTAGGATTCCCGCCCACACAAAAAGAATTGTACCATATTTAGTACCAATTAGGTCTTCTCGTATCCATAAGTACGAAATTCCAATACTTCCTTAATCTTGTAATTTTAATTCCAAATTTACGTTTACTATCTCTATCTGTTATCTCGAATCAAACTTGTACCAAATTTTTTTACCATTTAGTACACATAATGACGAATTTTAAAAAATTACCGACATATCTCAATTCTGCACTCAAACTGTAATATTAATTCAAAATTTCAGAATACAGCCCTATCCGTTCACACATTTGTAAGCTTTTCGGTACCATTTAGTACTTTTTGTTTCTATAATTAAACATTTTCTAAACTATGTCAATCCTACACTCCAACAGTAATTTTAATTAAAAAATTCGGGAGTCTAGCACTATCCGTTCACACGTAATCAAGTTGTACCAAATATAGTACTATTTAGTAGTAGGTAGGTGACATGCTTCCATATCTCAATTCTATATTCAAACATCAACCATTAGTCCAAATTATTGGCTTCCAGCTCTCTCCGTTCACCCAAATCCATCTAGTGCCGTTTAGTACTTTTCGTACACATAAATACGAGTTTTCAAAGATGTCTCTATAGCTAAATATACAACAGAAATCTTAATTCCAAATTTCAGGTTTTCAGTTCTATCCTTTCAATCAACATCCAAATTGTACTAAATTAATACCATATATACCTTTCGTACCAAAAAGTACGAATTTCATAATCTACCTCAGTCCTACACTCCAACAGTCATTTTAATTCCCAATTTGAAGACTTCAGCTCTATCTGTTCACCTAAATCCAACTTCCACCAAATTTAGTACCAATTAAGTACTTTTCATACAAATAAGTACGATTTTTTAAAGCTAATTCCGATTATCAAGATTCCATCTCTACACACTCAACTGAAGGTAAATAGTACGGAATTTAGTACCATTTTACACTTTTTATACACATAAGTACGAATGTCTTAAACCATTTCCGTACATCAACACCACTTCCCAACATGTATTCCATTTAAAATGTCAAGATTTCAGCTATATATGTTCAATATATATACAATAGGAACTAAATTCAGTAAAGTTTAGTACCTTTAGTACACTTATATGTCGAATTTCCAAAAACCCTTTTGCACATCTTTCTAACTTTCCATCAGTGACCAACATTCCAAATTTCAGAATTTTAGCTCTTTCCGTTCGCTAATAAAAAGGGTACCATATTTGGTATATTTTAGTACTTTTCGTATCCTTCTACTTCCAACAAAACTTCCGGCATACCCCGATCCTACACCCCCATAATGATAGTACGAATTTCCAATACTTCTTACTAAACCCACACCCCCACAGTTATCCTAAAACCAAGTTTCAGAATTCTAACTCTATCGGTTCATCCACAATTCAATTTGTACCAAATTTAGTACACTGTAGTACGAATTTCCAAAACTTCCTACTTAACCCAAACCTACACTCCACAGTGATCCTAATCCCAAGTTTCCGAATTCCAACGCTATCGGTTCACTCACAATCCAAATTGTACCAAATTTAGTACACAGTAGTATGAATTTCCAAAACCTCCAACTTACCCTAACCCTACAACCCCACAGTGACCCTAAATCCAAGTTTCATGATTACAACTCTATCGGTTCACTCACAATTCAAATTGTACCAAATTTAGTACACAGTAGTACGAATTTCCAAAACCTCCAACTTACCCTAACCCTACAACCCCACAGTGACCCTAAATCCAAGTTTCAGGATTACAAATCTATCGGTTCACTCACAATTCAATTTGTACCAAATTTAGTACACTGTAGTACGAATTTCCAAAACTTCCTACAGACCCCAATCCTACACCCCCACAGTGATCCTATATCCAAGTTTCAGGATTCCAACTCTATCGGTTCACCCTCAATTCAAATTGTACAAAATTTAGTACATAGTAGTACCAATTTCCAAAACTTCCTACATACCCCAATCCTACACCCTCACAGTGATCCTAAATCCGAGTTTCAGGATTCCAACTCTATCGGTTCACCCTCAATTCAAATTGTACCAAATTTAGTACAAAGTAGTATGAATTTCCAAAACTTCCTACAGACCCCAATCCTACACCCCCACAGTGATCCTATATACAAGTTTCAGGATTCCAACTCTATCGGTTCACTCACAATTCAAATTGTACAAAATTTAGTACGAATGTAGTACCAATTTCCAAAACTTCCTAAATATCCCAATCCTACACCCCCACAGTGATCCTAAATCCAAGTTTCAGGATTCCAACTCTATCGGTTCAACTACAGTTCAAACGATATTAAGTACACAGTAGTACGAATTTCGAAAACTTCTTACTTACCCCAAACAGAGATGCTAAATACAACTTTCAGGATTACAACTCTTTCGGTTCACTCACAATTCAAATTGTACCAAATTTAGTACACAGTAGTACGAATTTCCAAAACGTCCCACTTAACCCAAAATTTCACCCCCAGAGTGATCCTAAATCCATGATTTAAGATTCCAACTCTATCGGTTCACCCACAATTCAAATTGTACCAAATTTAGTACACATTAGTAACAAATTTTAAAACTTCCTACATATCTCGATCTTACACCCCAACAGTGATCCTGACTCCAAATTTCATGATTCTAGCTGTATTGGTTCGCTTAAAATTTAAATTGTACTAAATTTAGTACCATTTAGTACCCATGAATATAAATTACTGAAACTGGGTAAAAAAATTCCAAAACTACGTACATTCCCAATCCTATACTCCGACGGTAATGTTAATTTCAAATTTCAGGATTCCAGCTCGATTTGTATCTCCAAATTAAATTTGTACCAAATATAGTATCATATAGTACTTTTCGTACACATGAGTACACGCTTTCAAAACCATCTCCTTAAATGGACTCTACATCTCATCCCTAATTCGCATTTCAAATTTCAAGTTTTTAGCTCTATCAATTCACATGCTTCGAAATTGTACAAAATTAAGTACTTTTAGTACTTTTCGTACCGTTCTAGTACGAATTTCCAAAAACGCTTTTGTACATCTTCCTAACTTTCCATCAGTGACCCACATTCCAAATTTCAGAATTCTAGCTCTTCCCGTTCGCCTAATACAAAGGGTACCATATTTGGTACATTTTAGTACTTTTCGTACCCTTCTAGTTCGAATTTCCAAAAACCCAGCCTTATCTCACGCCTACACACCAACACCAACCCACACTCAAAATTTCAAGCTTCTAGCTTTAGCCGTTTCGTCTGGGCGATGATCTGTCAGTCACTCACTCACTCACTCACCCACTCACTTAACACTAAGCTCTTTTATATATATAGATATACCCAAAGTGGTTAAGGGTATCATATAGTCGGCCCAGTCCGGCTTTACTACTCTCTTTACTGGGTTTCTTTTGCATGTTACAACACAATAGCCACATGCAACACATTGTGGTGTTGAATGTACAAAAATATTAGCAATTCATGTAATTTCTGTTTTTTTTTTTGTTTGCCAATCATAATGTCGATTCAACAGCTGACAAATTTGTTTTGAATTATTTAATTATTTTCCACTTTATTTGCACGTCATTAAAATGTCATTTAGGGGTTTTTTGAGGAGGGTTTTCATTTGTTTAATTATATGATTTTTTTTTTTCTCTACAAATATTTTTTTATCGTTTTGTTTTTTCTTATGTTTTGATACCATAAATCAACATATTAAATTGCCATAGAAAAAATGGTATTTCAATTCAATTCCCTCACAGCTTGTTTAGTTGCAAACTTATTCGTTTGCAACACATCAAACAAATGCCAAATGCGAAAATGTATTTAAATTTTTGGTTTCCTGTTTTTGTTTGCAGATCTGAGTTATGGTAGGAGTTATAAAAAATAACCACCTACCCTGACAATTTTAACGCCTCTTTTGGCCGTCCGGCCACTGGACCTTTGGGAAAGGAATGGTAGTTTTGTATTGGTTTTTATGGTTGTTATATATATATATATATATATATATATTGAATTTATGTTTTTCTTCTTTTCGCCTCGCTCTGACATATTTAGGGACTGGCTGTCAATGCACTTCGTTGGTTGGTAACAACAATAGAATAATCCTAACAACAAAAAGTTAGCCAAACAACAATTTAACCACCTTCGCTGGCAAATGACACAAATTTAGAGGAAACTACACAAAATATATTGTCCGTCCGTCTGTCTGTCCGTCGTACTTCGTGATTATTTATTAATTTAGCAAATTTTTGTGAATGACATCAAAGTTGGTCCTTGTTGGACAAATGAATGTTCATTATTTGTTTGATGGAAATGTCGTTGAATGCAAATTTGTATTTTCTTTTTTTTCAGTTGGTTTTTGTTGATTTGGTTGGTTGTCTGTCTGTTTCGTAGAAAAAAAAACAACAATAAAAACTAAATCACACACAAACTTAATAAAAACAGGTTTTAAATAAGTTGACATGAATTTAGTTGGACAATACACTGTGAACATTGATTGAGTTCGGCAATCTGAAAATGTCTGTTTGACTGACACTAATCACTGCTAAAACAAAATAATGACCGTTATGTTCGAGAACAAATAGTTTGGTTTTCGAATTCTCAAAAGTTGACAATTTAAAATATATACTATAGTATCTATTGGACAGCCATGTGGAAACCCAAAAAATCGGATTTAACGATTTTAGAAAAAATGACCTGGCATTTGATGCAATCATAAAATTCGAACAAGCTGTCTTTAAGATACCTAAATCGTACGACTGTATGCAAATCTCAATAAAATTCTCAGTATTGGTCCACCTTTTAGGGAATACCCCATATAACCTTATACTCCAAAGATTGGTGGTGGTGTTTCAACCAACTGGGAAGCTATTTAATAGTTTGAATTTTCATTGTGTGAAAATGTTTCCACGTATTTGTCATTTTTCTGTACTTTGGGGTTTTGAGCGCATAGACCCAAGTTTCCTGGAAGCCCCTATAGCCATGTTTTGCAACCAAATTCGCTCTAATTTGATTTATCAAATTCTTATGGAGCATCAAATCATCCAATCGGTTTGGTATAGGACACATATAAATGTACCATCACTTTTTCGGTATTTAGAAGACTTTAGCCGCACTTTTCTTTGGTATAAAGTGTTCTGAAAGGCAATCCTATACACAATATTTTTTTCGGTATTAATATATTTTTAAACGAATTTTCTCATGAGAGTATAATTTGACATATCGTATTCCTGGTGAATAAAAAATAAATTTAAACCAGTGAGCGCGGCAGTATAGTCGGCCGGGGCCGACCATATAATTTCCTACACAACTTCCACGAAAATCTAACATTGCGACACCCGACTAAAGGTCAGCAAATATTAGCAATAGTCAGTAGACGAGGGCTGTACTTGTCCAGATTCTCTTTACTGTGGGTTATGTTGTGATTTTGGGCTTTCAATTGTGGCCTATAGATTGAGTCAAAAAACAAAAAAAATAAAAGCACAAAAAGTTAAGTTTTCGGTCGACTTCAACCCAAAATTATTATGTGATCATCACCGAAAATTATAGGCGTTGTCTTTGACCATAACTGGAATCTCATGGAAATTTTCAAAGCGATAAGCGCTAATTTCCGACCTCTAGTGTGGTATTGAGTTACTAAATAATGTCTGAATACGTAAGCACCTTTAAATATTTAAGTGTAACTCCCACATCTGAGTACAAACGACCATATAATTGGTATCAATTTAAAGGTCAACCACTCCTCTTGAACACAATATAAACATCTCGGGTCTTGGTCCTTCAGGGGCAAATATATACGCCATAGAATACAAATGTTGTAATTTTTCACACAAAAGTCGGGGTCCATTTGACCCACTAAATATTGACCGATCTTTATTTAAAAAAGCATGCTTATTCTTTGGCCCAATCTCCTTCTCCATGTAAAAATTCGAGATGTTTGGACCATAATTGCGGCCTCTGGAGCGACAAGAAAATCAGAAAAAAATAAAGTTTTTGGTCCATTTCATCATCTAAATATTAACCGATCTTTACAAAAAACAAGAGGGGTCTTCATCGGCCAGAACCCATCCTACATGTAAAAGTTCGTGAAGATTGGTCCATAACTGTGACCTATATAGTGTTTACAAATTATAATGGACAGACGGACACACATGTCTTGATCGATTCAGCTAGTCGAGATATGACGATCGGTATACTTAAAGGTGGGTCTAGGACCAATATTTCGCGCCGTTACAAACTTTTGGGGCTGCACAAAGCTATAATGCCCTGACAACATAGTTGTGTAGGGTATAAAAAGTCCCATTTTTCAACTACTGTCTATAATTTGGAACACTACTTTTTAAGAGCATGATAAGCCTACTACCACATAACACCATAACGTAGTCCCCATATAAAATACCAGATCGACTTAAGGAATTCTGAAAGCACCGCACGTGGTGGATGGTATAAAAAGTTCGACTTTACTTTTTACACCCTACACAACTAGTCCCAAGAGTATGTAACGCCCGCGAAAAATTAGTCTAGACCCACCTTTAAGTGGGTTTACTGATCATCATATCTCGACTCCGTCTATCTGTTCAATATAATTTGTAAACACGATACAGGCCACATTTATGGACCAATCTTCACGAAATTTTCCATGCAGAATGAGTTCTGGCCAATAAATACCCCTATTGTTATCGATACAGATCGGTTAATATTTAGGGGATGAAATGGACCAAATACCTAATTTTTGCTTATTTTTTTTTTGTCGCTCCAGATGCCTCAATTATGACCCAAACATCTGGAATTTTTACATGGAGAAGGGGATTGGGCCAAAGAATTAGCGTGCCTGTTTTCATAAAGATCGGTCAATATTTAGCGGTTCAAATGGAACCTGACTTTTGTGTGAAAAATGACCAAATTTGTATTCTATGGCGTATATATTTACTCCTGAAGGTGATAGACTCTAGAAGCTGATATAATATCCAAGAGGAGTGGTTGGCCTTTAAATTGATACCAATTATATTGTCGTGTGTACTCTGATGTGCGGGTTACACATAAATATTTACAGTTGCTTACGTACTCAACATCACAACATAACCCACGTTAAAGGGAATCTGAACCAGTACAGCCCTCGTTTACTGAGTATTAGAAATATTTGTTGACATCTAGTCGGTCAACAAGGTGTAAATATCGCGAAAAATTGCCCAAGCTTAGAATGTAGAACCACAGAAAGTTAGATTTTTCTGGAAGTAGTGTAGGGTATCATATGGTCGGCCCCGTCCGACAATACTGCTCAGATCACTTGTTTTTCTCTTTTTTTAATTATAATATTACAGAATTATTTTAAAAAACATTGTGGGGTACGGCTGGATTTGTTTATGCAAAATTTGGTTCAAATCGAATAGTCCGATTTCATGATGTTAGAAAACTAATTTTCTGGATATGAGCTCGCAACAAAATAGATCTCGAGTAAATTGTTTATGGAAGGGCCAATTCCAGGCAAATGGACGCCAGTTACTTTGGCAAACAGTTGCTTTGACGATTGTTCTGTCTTATCAAACATGAGTGGTAAACCACAAATCTCTGGTATTGAATAAGAAATGACGAATCATTGTGCAGCATAACAATCATATCAAATTGAAGACGAATCAGTTGTAATTAAATTTGTTCATGGTAGAAAAACTCTACAGCAAATGGACTTCTGGTTCTTAGGCAAAATAGGTCACGTAGGAAATGTTCCGCGGTCAATTCTGAATGGTTTACCATGATTTGCTGAAACTTTCGAATGAATTCTAAAAATAAAGAAAAGAAGCCAATTCACTCATGCCCTAACGCATTGCAAGAAACCAACTCCATTTTAATGGAAAAAACTTGGAATTGATGGATCATCTGACGCCCAGTTTCTTTGTACATATAAAGAAAATAAAATATACACAACGATTTTAGCCTTCTAAAAATTAAAAAAACGTCCTCCAATATAATATAATTAGTATATCCCTAATCCGATAATGACTACATATATTGAGTTTAATTTCAATATTCATTAAAAAAGGATCACTTATTCCGTCAAGTCAAGAGCAATAATTACTGAATGTATACTCGTTTTAATAGATCTCATTTCAATTTATCGATACATTAATCTGTAATATTGTAAATCACATAAAAGAGGATTTACAATCAATTTGATTGTCATAAAATTAAGAACATTCACACTCATAGTATTTTTTATTATTTTTTTAATTCAAGTCTATGTGCATATATCCTTAAGAATAAAGTTCGCTGTATATTTAAAACAAGCGCATACGTTTACATATATGTGTATATGGATCCATGCGTGTGTATTGATTTGCTTACAACGTGGCATATGATTGAAATATAATTTAATTATATGACAAGGCATATCCTTCATCCATTTTGTATTGGTCAACTAATTATTATCCATTATAACCAAATGAATACGCTACATTACATTTTTTCAATGTGAAGCATACATTGAGGATAGGGTTGTCGAACGAGATTGACAAGATGTAGGATGGTGCAAAAAAATTGAAATATACAATTTGAAATTTCTTAACATAAACGTGCTCAGGGTGGTTTCACGTACGACCAACAAAAATTTTAATTTTTTTTTTTTTTTTTTTTTTTTTTTTTTTTTGAATTCAGTCGGTACCGACGCTCAGATTAAACAAGCAGTAAAAAGGGACGAACTTTTTATACCCTCGGCCATGAGTTGGATATTTCAAATAACTGTAATCGTTCGAGGATTTTATATATTACGGGCTGTGTCATAAACTTTTGTTAAAAACACACCCATAATCCCCAAAATACCGGGAGGTACTGTTAGATGCGGGATATTCAAAAAAAGTGTGTCACCAAATGTGGATTGAAAATACCAAATTGCAGCCAAATCGGATGAAAATTCTTTCCATACTCCCAAAGATGCCTAAACTTGGGAGGTAACGTTATATGGGGACTATTCTAGAAATTTTTGGTTGGAAGATTTGTTATCCATTTAGAACACAATGTACCAAATTAAAGTAAATTCGGTTATACAACGCCTTTCTCACTGTGGAAGCATTATATGGGAGCTATAATTCAAAATGAACCAATATTTATAATTGTAGGTAGGAAGGTGTATTACCATATGGTAACCCAATATACCAAATTACAGTCCATACTTTAAAAAAAGGGTCCATTGTCCCCACAATACTGGAAAATGTAGCTTACCTTTATATGGGGACTATCTAAAAAATACCGAAGTGTTGAAGCTGCTGAAGCCTAAAAAGGAGGAGAAACGGTGCCTCGGGAATTGGTTGGACAAAAACCAGAAATGTTTTTATAATAGTTTCCCTATAGTCTCCAATGCCCTATTTGTAGTAGTATATCCATTCTGCATTTATTATCCACTGCTAACTAAATCTTCATCAAATCGAATGAGGAATATTTTTATACCCTACACAACTATGTTGTTAGGGTATTATAGCTTTGTGCAGCCCCAAGAGTTTGTAATGCCGCGAAATATTGGTCCTAGACCCACCTTTAAGTATACCGATCGTCAAATCTCGACTAGCTGAGTCGATCTAGACATGTTTGTCCGTCCAGACGGACTGTCCATTATAATTTGTAAACACGATACAGGCAAAATTTGTGGACCAATCTTCACGAAATTTTGCATGTAGGACCGGTTCTGGCCAATAAAGACCTCTATTGTTTTTGGTAAAGATCGGTTAATATTAAGGGGATGAAATGGATCAAATACTTAATTTTTGTCCGTTTTTCCGGTCGCTTCAGAGGCCGCAATTACGACCCGAACATCGCGAAATTTTACATGGTTAAGGGGTTCGGGCCAAAGAATAAGCATGCCTGTTTTGATAAGGATTGGTCAATATCTAGCGGGTCAAATGGACCCTGACTTTTGTGTGAAAAATTACAAATTTGTATTCTATGGCGTATATATTTACTCCTCAAGGTCCGAAAAATTATAGTATATCCAAGAGGAGTGGTTGGCCTTTAAATTGATACCAATTATATGGTCGTATGTACTCAGATGTGGGAGTTACACTTAAATATTTACGGCTGCTTACGTACTGAGAAGTAGTAAAGTAAGGAAAGTAGTAAAGTCGGACCGTACCTACTTAGCACACATAATTCTAGACTTAACTCAGTACGCCATGCCAAATTTAGGGCAAATCGAAAGATATATGTTGACTTTGTGCACCATTTATATTTAATCAGAGGAAAATATATATGGGAAGTATAAATAAATATGAACCGATTTTCCCGAAACTTAACATACATCATTCTGGGCTTTATGCCAAATTTCGTGCAAATCGAAAGATTCTTAGGGACTTGGAAGCCTCATTTAACTTAGATCGGACGGAAATATATATGAGAGATATATATAAATCTCACCCGATTTTCTCGAAACTTGGTACACTTCGTTCTGGATCTAATTCAGTACTGTATGCCAAATTTCGTGCAAATCGATAGATATATAGGAACTTTGGTGCCCCATTTACCTTAAATCGGAGGAAAATATATATGGGAGCTATATATAAATCTGAACCGTTTTTCCCGAAACATGGCACAAGTCATAGACTCAGTACAGTACACTATGCCAAATTTCGTGCAAATCGAAAGATATATTGGGACTTTGGTGCACCATTTATCTTAAATCGGACGAAACTATATACGGGAGCTATATCTAAATCTGAACCGATTTTCTCGAAACTTGCCACACTTCATTCTGGACCTAATTCAGTACTCTATGCCAAATTTCGTGCAAATCGAAATATATATAGGGACTTTGGTGCACCATTTATCTTAAATCGGACGAAAATATATATGAGAGTTATATATAAATCTGAACCGATTTTTCCCAATTTCAATAGGGTTTGTTCTTGGGCCAAATAAGTGAGCTGTGCCAAATTTTATCCAATTCGGATCATAAATGCGACTTGTACTTTGTTTACAATTTAACATGGACAGACAGGCGGACGGACGGACATGCATAAATCGAATCAGAAAGTGATTCTATGCATATTCTCAAAATGAACCATGTGTCTATCTCGTTTCCTTTTGCCTGTTACAAACATATGCACAAAGACATACTACCCTGTACCACAGTGTGGTGAAGGGTATAAAAATAATTAACACCGAACGTTATAAGTAAATGTAGAGGAGAAATAATTTACATATTCAATTAGCAAGGCCTAAGGTCATATATAGAAGTATAGAAGTTCTCAGGCCTTCTATGTTGTTGTAAGATGAAGAGACGAGCGGTATTGGCGCCCAAATGTTGGCTTAAATTTGTCAAATAATTTTTTCCAACATCTATAAAAGGCGAAGATTTTTAAATATTTTTTTCGACATCTTTATTAGCGTTTGATTTTTAAATCACTTTTTCCAAAATCTATATAAGTCGTGGATTTGTAAAAGCAATGTTTCAACATCTATGTAAGGCGCGGATTTTAAAAAGCATATATTCCAACATCTATATAAGGAGTGGATTTTTACTAAATCCAGTTATTAAATATTAGTATAGGGAACCTCAGCACTGGAAATATATGACACCTTATTATCCATTGTCCATAAATCATTCCATGGCTTTAGGCAAAAAACTATAATAGAATTACTGATCTGAAGTTTTTTGCTTGCTTTCTGATATCTTCCTTATCCGATGTGGCACTCCTAACTACGCTCTCATTCAATAGAATAATCAATCATGAAAAATTTTATCAGAAAATCAACATTAATTTGATTGAAATTACAAATTGATATACAATCAGTCAATGGGTCAGCAGCAGACATACAGTATTTATACGATTTTATGATAAAAATCTATACGTATCGAACATACTCAAACACATATGCATGTACATTGTACATATGTTCAGTGGTCGTTATTTTATTTTTAATATTTTTTTTCAATACACATGAAGTTATAATTTAATTCGAAAAGCCGTCGTCCTTCTTCGGTCGAAGAGAAATTAATTTCCGTTAATATGCCGTTTGTAGGAGAAGAATATTGTATGTAAATGTTGTTTTTTTTCGATGGCCTTACAAAAATATAGTATAAAAGAAGCAGTGTTTGAAATGGCAAGGTTCGACTTTAGTATTACATGATGGTTTTACAAGAAATTATTATTTTATTTATTTCAGTATTTTCTGTTTGTTTTCCCTTAAAACAAGCTCTTCCATACAAGCCCCTGCATATATCAACGGGATATCGTTTCCAGTCGTCAAGCAAGTGAAATGTGATAAGAATACAATTAATTGCAATTTTTTTTCTTGCACTTTTAACGTTTCATATAATTGAAAATATTGAAAGGATTCTTAAATGCATCGAATAAGTTTCCTAGTAATTGAAATGTATACACCGAAACAAGACGTTTTGTTGGTTGTAAGATGTTCAACATTCCGTAGAGTAAGAACAAATGAACAGTACCTACAATTTATTTATGTTCTAGAAAATATTATGTCCTGAATATTTTTAATATTTTAAATTACAAGAAGCTCTTGGCAATATTGCCAATTTTTTGACGATGTTAACCCTCCATCATCAAAATACCCAATACCCATCTATTGTTACCCTTATATATGGCTATATTAAAAAATTAATATTGCACATTTTCTGCCGGTTGGTTATCCTCGAAATGAAATTCCTAACCACAGTCACATAGGTTGAATATTATGCCTAGGAACTTCAATATATTAAAAAAATAAAAGATGATGAAACATATTCTCAGCAGGAATCTGGTATGCCAAATTTCAATCACTTCAGCGGCTAAAACTTAACCCTTTCAGTGTCAAAAAAAGGTCGGAATAAAATTCTAAAATTTTGCATTTAAAATCATATAAAGGGACATAGTTTAGAAAAAATAGCAAATGTCATTTTAACCCTCGGCCAGTTTCGTCTGTTTTTCAGCAAAAACATCAATAGTAACGGTACATAAGATAACCGAAAAATCGCAAAGAAAGAGAGTACTTTTAAATGTCGAATATATTCGACAAAAACAATGAAAGGGTTAAAAAATAAAAAAAACGTGTCCAGACTATATATCCAAAAATTTTTAATGAACTATTTTCGCGCTCCAAAAACAGGGAATCGTAAAATACAGTCCCTTCAGTTTTAAAATGACACTTAAATCGTTAATATAACCAAAATGGAGCGGGGCATTCATTATGTGGGTATATAACCAGTAAGGAAAGTAGTAAAGTCGGGCCGACTATATGATACCCTTCACCACATTGCGTATATTCTACATATGTATCCTAACAGACGTCGCATGTTTGTTTTATACCTATATCTGAACCGATTTCAGGGAAACTTGCCAGAGACTAATTTATATTACTCCAGTACGTTGTGTCAATCGGCCTAGCTATGGATCTTTTCACGAACCTTAGCAACATCATTCTAGACTTAATTCAGTACCCTATACAAAAATTCGTGCAAATCGAAAGATATATAGGGACTTTGGTGCAACAATTATATAAAATCGGACGAAAATATATATATGGGAGCTATATCTGAATCTGAACTGATTTTCACGAAACTTAACACACGTCATTCTAGACTTAATTCAGTACACTATGACAAATTTCGTGCAAATGGAAAGATTTCCTGGGAGTTTGGTGGACCATTTACCTTAGATCGGACTAAGATATATATGGGAGCTATATCTAAATCTGAACCGATTTTCACGAAACTTAACACACATTATTATAGACCTTATTCATTACGCTGTACCAAATTTCGTACAAATCGAAGTATATATAGGGTCTTTAGTCGACTATTTACCTAAAATCGGACGAAAATATATATGGGAGCTATATCTAATACTGAACCGATTTTCACGAAACTTAACACACATTATTCTAGACCTTATTCATTAAGCTGTACCAAATTTCGTGCAAATCGAAAGATATATAGTGGTCTATTTAACTAAAATCGGGCGAAACTATATATGGGAGCTATATCTAAATCTGAACCGATTTTCACGAAATTTTGCACACATCATTCTAGACTAAATTGAGTACGCTATGTCAAATTTCGTGCAAATCGAAAGATATATAAAGACTTTGGTACACCATTTACCTTAAATCGGACGAAAATATATATGGGAGCTATATCTAAATCTGAATCGATTTTCCCCAATTTCAATAGGGTTCGTCCTTGGACCAAACAAATGACCTGTGCCAAATTTCATCCAATTCGGATCATAAATGCGTTCTGTACTTTGTTTACAATTTAACATGGTCAGACGGACGGACGGACATGCATAAATCGACTCAGAAAATGATTCTATGCATACTCTCAAAAAGAACCATGGGTTTATTTTTGCCTGTTACAAACATATGCACAAAGACATAATACCCAGTGTGGGGAAGGGTATACAAATATAGAAATATGTAGAAAAATGTCCGTGAAAAAAAAATACCCAATAATATTTCGAAATGGCAAATTAGAGTTGGTACAGGGCGCAACCGTAAATGTGTCAACTTTAGAAAAATTTTTGGTAACATAATCGGAAAGTGTCTGTTCTATTGACTCCGTTAGAAGGGCAGTATCTTGAGGGTTTAGTGTGTGTGTCTGTTGGCCCACTTCACAGTGGCTGAGCCAAAGGCGGAATAACGCCCATCAGCACCGTAGTGCTGTACCAATTGGAGATCATTCCGAAGGCCGGGCTCTCCCCCTGCGTACGTCCCTGTGACACATTGCAATATTACATACTGGCATAAGTATTTTAGAATACCCTTGTACTACATAAGCCTTTCTATTAAAAAGCTTCATATATACTTTTTCTCCTCTCTTCTGTTTACAATTGCATCGAAGATTATCCCCTTATATAAAGGTTTAACTTCCTTTGAAAAATTAATGGAAACATATGTGTCTCTATCTGTACCACTGCACAGCGCAGCGTCGCAGTGCACAACATTTTCTACGTTCCCCCCATGTTTGTGACATTATGAATGCACGCTCACATCTCTCTGTGTGCGGTAAAATGTTTTATTAAAACAAAACAAACAACAACAAAAAAAAAACTGAAAACAAATCTTTAAACAACAAAATCCTATCCTGCTTTCATCAACTACGAACATTCACTTTGTAAAGTGGAATTGCGTGTTCGAACTCACAAAGCGGAATGGGCAAATAGAGTGAGCGGGATGTGGAAAATATGAATGTTGTAATGGCATATAGACAAGAACATGCTATAGTTTTAGCGAACTCTTTCACACACACACGCACACACACACACCGAAACTCTACCACATGAAAATAGTTTAGGTTAAGACGGTATTACAACCCACACGAAACGGATAAACCCCGGCTTGTGTGTGAGGGTAAGTGTATACGATCCCACAGATACCGAAATAGTTAATCCTCTGAGTTTAAAAGTAAGTTGAGAGTCAACAGAAACTTGGACTGTATAATCAATTTTCACATACTTTTGGTTTAAGTGCGGAATTCAAGAGGCTTTGTTGTGGCAAGGAATTTCAATGCTCATAAATGCCAAATGTGGATTATGTCAATTTTAAACTTTTCTAGATGGTGTTGCATTGAGTGTAATAATAAAATATTGTTACGAATATAACTTTAGGTTTAAGTTAATTTAGATGAATTCCGTTAATTTAAGAATTTGAATTGTAACGTACATTTCTACTACGCAGTTTATTTGAATAACTTCACAACAACAACCACTGTATAGATTTTTCTACATCCTTCCATTTCCTCTTTCATTTTCTATTTTGTTATTGTCGCACAATTCTTGTTAAACGTCATTCCTCTTTCTTTGTTATTCCCTCGCCTGTATATGTGTTGTTGTTATTGTAAGTTTGTTTACTCAAGTTTGTTGTTGTTATTGTTCACTCAGTAAGTTTGTTGTTGTTATTGTTACTCAATGTGTTTGTTGCATTGGTAGATTGTTCGTGATCTAGGTGTTACCAGATCGTCTAGAAACTTCTGTAGCGACAGGCAGGGCTCATATAAATAGAGGGAATGGAAAGGCAGTGAGTCAGTTGTGAATCAGATCGCGAATTGAAACCGTCAAGTAACGTAAAGCTGTAAAGTAACGTGCAAAGTAAAGTGTGTCAATAAACTCATTGTAATAATCGTAATCAGAAAGAACCCGCGTTTTATTTGGTACGAATTGTATCGGGAAATAAAACAACGTCTACACGGGATTAACTAAAATCCAAGAACGTAACAATATTAATGATGTTTTACATATTATCTATTGACTATAGAAGCCTTGAAGAAGACGATAGACTTTGACTATAAACGGCTTGTCTGCAGATATTTACAAATATCTTAAAAAAATCTTTATACAATTCTTTTTCGTTTTTGCAATCTCCGTTCGTCTGTTGAAATCTTGATACATCAGATGTTTGGTACTAAATATACGGGTCCTGCCCAACATAAGGATATGTTTGTTTTTGTCTTGTTTTCCAATCGTATTAGCTGTAATTTGGTACTTTGTGTTTGGATTGAGTACCAAATTTGACCACTAACTTTTATAAATACATGGGCACGTGTTTCGCGGTAGCCATGTAATGGAAACCCGATATTTTATATTTTGTGGTTTTAGGCACGCTTTTTATACCCTTCACCTACAGGGTATTATGTCTCTGTGCATATGTTTGTAACAGGCAAAAGGAAACGAGATAGACACATGGTTCCTTTTAAGAATATGCATAGAATCTCTTTCTGAGTGGATTTATGCATGTTCGTCCGTCCGCACAATTCACTTATTTGGCCCAAGGACAAGCCCTATTGAAATTGGGAAAAATTGGTTCAGATTTAGATGTAGCTCCCATATATATTTTCGTCCGATTTAAGGTAAATGGGGCACCAAAGTCCCCTATATCTTTCGATTTGCACGAAATTTGGTACAGAGTACTGGATTAGGTCCAGAATGATTTGTGCCAAGTTTTGAGAAAATCGGTTCAGATTTAGATATAGCTCCCATATATATTTTCGTCCGATTTAAGGTAAATGGTGCACCAAAGTCCCAACATATCTTTCCACTTGCACGAAATTTGACACAATGTACTTAATTAGGTCTAGAATGATGTGTGTCAAGTTTCCTGAAAATCGGTTCAGATTTAGATATAGCTCCCATATATATTTTCGTCCGATTTAAGGTAAATGGTGCACCAAAGTCCCTATATATCTTTCGATTTGCACGAAATTTTGCACAGTGTACTTAATTAGGTCTAGAATGATGTGTGTCAAGTTTCCTGAAAATCGGTTCAGATTTAGATATAGCTCCCATATATATTTTCGTCCGATTTTATGTAAAAAGTGTACCAAAGTCCCTATATATCCTAGGATTTGTACGAAATTTCGCATAGCGTACTGAATGAAGTCTAGAGTGATCTTTGTTAAGTTTCGGGAAAATCGCTTCAGATTTCGATGCCGCTCCCACATGCATATGCATTCGTCCGATTTTACATAAATGGTAAAATTTTGTACAACGTATCAAATTGAGACTTGTATGACTCTAAATATGTCAGAATGAAATTAAATTTATCATACGTTGCAGAAGGACATGAATATGTTCCTTCGAGGTAACGTCGACATGCAATTGTAAGGATACATATGTACAACATACCCCAAGTGGTGAAGGGTATCATATAGTCGGTCCAGTCCGACTTTACTACTTTCCTTACTGGTTTTAATTTGTTATTGAGTTTAAATTGAGGGTCAAATCATCCCGCCAACAAATTATTAATTTCGTCACACACATATATCCGTACCTCCAATTTCCGTTATTTAGAAATGATTTTCGGGCCAGTTGAATATAGCGCCCATATAAAGGTCCCGCCCATTTTAGTATCAATATCAGTTAATTCTTTTTAAGTATCCCTTCTACAAAGGACGCGGATATTTTTGCAATATTCAAGGTCCGGGCTGCGTGTAGATTGCTATTTACTTTTCTACTACCAGAAATTTGCCATTGTATAGTACGCATATAAAACTAATACGGACCACTGTTACTGACCAATCATCTCGAAATTTTGCACGTAGGATGGGTTCTGGCCAAAGAAGACCCCTATTGCCCCTAATGAAATGGACCAAAAACTTTATTTTCATCTGCTGTATGGTCGCACTAGAGGCTATAAGATAAAATGTCAGTCGGTGTTGCCGACACATTTATACCCTCAGCCTATGTGCAAAGTTTGGTTCAAATCGGACGTTCCTTTCGCCAAATATTAGATTTATAAATATGGACCAAAGGGTCCTATCTTCTTGATCTAGGTTTGGATAATAAGTTATACAATGCTTGGTTCAAATCGGATAGTCCGTTCGCATGATGTTATAAAATTAATTTTTTGCACAATTTTTACTGTTTTGTGGGGGAGGTACCAAATGAGTGGACCGATATTCCCCATCTTCGAACTTGAAGTTTGGAAGAAATGTTAAGATGTGCAAAGTTTGGATGAAATCGGTTACTACCTTGTAGAGTTATCTTGCGCACCAGCCGGTCAAACAGACCGACGGACATCCGGACGGACTCCAATCAACTCCAAATTGTCTGAAACGGAGTTGGTCCAAAGAAACATGGGGTCTATGGCCAATATTTCGATGAGACACATTTTCACCGTATCAAAGTGGAAATGACCAACATTTAATTCTGTGTCGTATATGTTTACATAGATCCGACAATATGATAGTTTATCCAAGAGGAGGACCTTTAAATTGGTATCAATTATGTTGCTGTATGTGGAAATTTTAGGTAAATATTTAAAAGTGCCCACCTATTCTGATATTGTTTAGTATTACCATTGCCACACAAGAAGGCGGAATTGTAGCTCTAATAGCTATGAAATTTGACATGAAGTTCCGGTGCTTATAATTGTTTATGATGATCAGATAATATTCGAAATGGACTCTACACGTCACGAGTACCAACCGAACATCACACATTTTTCATGGGAAGTGCGATCTGACCAACTAATTTTTGGTAAAATTTCTCAAATGAGGCCCTTTTTAATATGGAATTCATATATCAATATCAAATAACATGAAAAATTAATTCCATAAAATTTTATATAAGTCTATTGGCACATTTTCAATACACTAAACAAAATATTATTTTTAAGTTTTAGAGGCAAGGAACTTCAATATATTTGAAAATATAAATTATTTAAAAATTTTTGACACACATGATATGCGTATTTTTCGAAGGATGGTATTTTCAATTAAATGTTGAATGCCGAATGTTGCCAAAATCCAATTTATGATGATAAAAAATTTGAGACTACCCTCGAGGTCTTCATTTATTATCTATAGAAAGCCGAAAGGTGTTCTTGTGTCCAGAAAAAATACAAGAACTTTTGTAGTCTAGACCCAGAGTCATTATTTTATCTATTACGGACCTAGAAGTCTTCTATAATAATAGAGGTCTGATTTTGTATTTAAAAATGCTAGGTTGCCAATATCTAGTATTGTGCTATGGACAAAATAGCAGTTCTATAATCTTTTTTCCAAAGACGACTTAAATGACTTCTAAATTGTATTCAAGACTTGGATATCATATATATCTAAATAGATCTTATATTCTCGATAGAATCATCTATCGTGACATAGGTGCCATGAAAATGTTCATCTATACTAAAGTGATTGACTGACTGGCTGATTTAATGATTCATCAACGCCCAAACGAAACGGCTGAAGCTAGAATCCTGAAATTTTGGGTGAGGGTCACTCTTGGTCCAAATGTAGGAAATTCGTAATAGAACGGTGGGGCTACAAATCGAGCTGGAATCTTGGAATTTGAAATTGAAATTACCGCCGGAGTGTAGGATTGGGATATGAACGTAGTTTTGGAAATTTGTTACTTATGCGTACGAAAAGTACTAAATCGTACTATAATCGGTACAGTTTGGATTTGGGTGATCCTATAGAGCGGGAACAATGACATTTGGAGTCAGGATCACTGTAGGGGTGTGGGATTGGGGTCAGGATTCAGATTAAGAAAATGATACTTATGGGTACTAAATGGTACTAAATTTGGTACAATTTGAATTTTAGGTGAACCAATAGAACTAGAATCATGAAATTTGGAGTTCGAATCACTGTTGGGTGTCAGATTGAGATATGTAGGAAGTTTTAGAAATTTGTACTAATGTGTACTAAATTTGGTACAATTTAAATTGTGGATTAAGCGATAGAGTTGGAATTCTGAAACTTGGATTTAGGACCGTGTGGGGGGAAGAATTGGGTGGTGTATGGAAATTTATATTACAGCGCACTAACTGATACTTAATTTGGATTTGCGTGAAGCTATATTTGATTTGAGATTTGATTTGTAGATTTTTGTTGCGGTCGGAATGGGTGTGTACTAAAGTGAACATATGTATGAAATGATTTTAAAATTTTAACCAGTAAGGAAAGTAGTAAAGTCGGACTGGGCCGACTATATGATACCCTTCACCACTTTGGGTATATTTTACATATGTATCCTAACAGACGACGCGTTTTGTTATAAATCTATATCTGAACTGATTTCAGGGAAACATGCCAGAGACTAATTTATATGACATCAGTACCGATTGACACAAATCGGCCTAGCTATGGATCTTCTCACGAAGCTTGGCAACATCATTCTGGACTAAATTCAGTGCCCTATACAAAAATTCGTGCAAATCGAAAGATACATAGGGTCTTTGGTGCACCAATTACCTTAAATCGGATGAGCTATAAACATATGGGAGCTATATCTAAATCTGAACCAATTTTTACGAAACTTGGCAGACATCGTTCTCGATCTTGTTCATAACTATGTGCCAAATTTCGTGCACATCAAAAGATTTCTAAGGACTTTAGTGGACTATTTGCCTAAAATTGGGCGAAGCTATATACGGGAGCTATATCTAACTATCAACCGATTTTCACGAAATTTTGCACACATCATCCTATACTTAATTTAGTACGCTGTGCCAAATTTCGTGCAAATCGAAAGATATATAGGGACTTTGGTACACAATTAACCTTAAATCGAACGAAGATATATATGGGAGCTATATCTAAATCTGAACCGATTTTCACGAAACTTGGCAAATATAATTTTAGACCTTATTCATTACGCTGTGCCAAATTTCGTGCAAGTCAAAAGATTTAAGTGGACCATTTACCTAACATCTGGCGAAGCTATATATGAGAGCTATATCTAAATCTGAACCGATTTTCTCAAAACTTTTCACACATCATTCTGGACTTAATTCAGTACCCTATGCCAAAATTCGTGCAAATCAAAAGATTTCCAGGGAATTTTGTGGACTATTTACCTAAAATCGGGCGAAGATATATGGGTTTTATATCTAAATCTGATCCGATTTTCACGAAACTTTGCACATATCATTCTAGACTTAATTTAGTACGTTGTGCCAAATTTCGTGCAAATCGAAAGATATATAGGGTATTTGGTGCACCATTTACCTTAAATCGGACGATGACATATATGGGCGCTATATGTAAACCTGAACCGATTTTCGCGAAACTTTGCACACATCATTCGTGACCTTATTCATTATGCTCTGCCAAATTTCGTGCAAATCGAAAGATATATAGGGACTTTGGTGCACCATTTACCTTAAATCGGACGAAAATATATATGGGAGCTACTTTCTTTACAATTTAACATGGATAGACGGACCGACAGACGGACGGACGGACATGCATAAATCGACTTAGAAAGTGATTCTATGCATATTCTCAAAAGGAACCATGTATCTATCTCGATTATTTTGCCTGTGAAGAGTATAAAAATTAGAGACTACCCTCGAGGTATTCAATTATTATCTATAGAAAGCCGAATGGTGTTCTTGTATCCAGAAAAAATGCAAGAACTTTTGTAGTCTAGACCCAGAGTCATTATTTTATCTATTGCGGACCTAGAGGTCTGATTTTGTATTTAAAAAGGCTAGGTTGCCAACATCTAGTAATGTTCTATGGACAAAATAGCAGTTCTATAATCTTTTTTCCAAAGACGACCTAAAGAACTTCTAAATTATATTCAGGACTTCGTAGACCTGGATATTATATATATCTAAATAGGTCTTATATTCTTGATAGAATCTCCTATTTACCATAGGCGACCATGAAACTGTTCATTGTCCATAAAAAACATGGAAATTTTCTATAGTTGTCTTACCAAATGGAGTGTGCAATTTTATCAAAGGTGACAGAAAATACATTTCCATGGTAACATAAAAACAAACATTGAAATGGGGTTTCCAATGAAACATCACAACAAAAAGCAGTCCCAAAGAACTAATAATAAAGACAATAATAATCCTACGCATTGCTGACGTACATGCACATTTTTCGCCGAATATAAAAATTTGAGATTTACAAGGATGAATGTATATTGATTTAACAGTAGCCCACATGCACAGTCACAAATAATTTTTGACGTGCCATTCTATTCAGAAACGCGTATGTGGTAATAGCAACAATTATGCAATGACACAACTCAATTAGTCCAACACTGTTTCTTCTGAAAGATTGAAGGAAAGAATAAAGCCCTATGGTTTCATATTCGTTGCTGTAAGTGTCACATAATATATATGTTATTTATTGATTGATTTTCCCAATCAATTTTTATTGCCGAAATAATGTCGAAAATTGTCTATTGCTGGATAATCCCAAAAACTCCTATGTTTATAGCAGATATAGTGCTTAAAAATATTTTATAAAATATCTATGCATATAACCAGGATGGTCCTTTAAATTGTTATGCAAAAGAAATCAACCCATATAACGTGGATATTCATTAAAAACTATTCTTTAAAAATTCCATGCATATATAACAGGGCAGTACTTATAAATATTGTTTATAAAAAATCAACAAAAATGTATCATTTTAAAATACCCTCTGTAACGGTTATAGTCCCTAAAAAAATCCTTTTAATTTATTTCACTTTAAAACAATTGTTCATACACATTGCTGTAAAATTTCCTTGCTTTCAAATTTGTACTGCAACTCAACATGTTGTGCTGCCCGGCCAACATACGGCTGGTAACATTGTATCACAGCCACATTCAGCGATAGCCTTATGTTGTCGTTGTTGATTTGTTGGTCATTTCTTTGTTACCATCAATTTATCACTTCAACAACATGTCCAATGATTCCCCTTTGTTCGTTCAGCTATTCTGTTCCGTTCTGCACGCCATAGCTGTTCAATTTAATTAAATAAAAATTCCATTAGTGTGTGTGTTTGTGGTTGGTTTTTTTATTTTTTGATTTTCTTTCTCTCGAAAAATATTAATTGATAAAATTGAACACCAAACGATGACGTGATTGTGTAAAAACAAATTATGGGCAAAGAAAATAAAATGCAAACAAACAACGTTTAAAAATATACTGAGAGGCTAATAAAACAAATATGAAATAAAAAAATATATTATGGTCAAACTACCAGTTGAAATATACAAAATGTGGGTGAATGGAAATATTATATCCAATATATACATATTGGAAATCTGTCCTAGTGCACAAAGTTCGTTTGGTACCGACATGCGTATGATTGCTATTGATATTTTTAAATGTTATTGCTCATACGCCAAATATACGAAACGTTTAAAGCAGGCATGCACCCATATACGCTACCGTAACTGAGGGTCGATGGGTAAACACATGTTCTCTTTTTCTCTCTTTATGTCAGTCGTTGTTAATGGTGAATTCTCAGTTACGCTCGCACACACTTGCTCTCAATTTAATTTTGCCCAACACTGGTTTAAAGGTATTTTAATAGCGTAGCATATGATTAAATAATCTTTTAAAATCCTTAATTTAAAAGCCCCATTAGCGTAATTTTAAAAACATATTTAAAAATGCTACTAGATGGTCCTTCAAGAATATTATTCTTTAGAAAGTTCAAACTCAAATATGTACGGTCCTTTGATGGTACACGCATAGTCTTAGACCAGTGAGCGGAGCAGTATAGTCGGACGGGGCCGACCATATGATACCCTACACAACTATCACGAAAAGCTAACTTTCTGCGGTTCTATATTCTGAGCCTGGGCCATATTTCGTGATATTTGTACCCTTTTTACCGTTTATAGATCAACCACTCCACGTTCTAGCCCTGTCATATTTTCCAATTTTTTTTCTTGAAGTGATGTTTACGCCATAAAATAAAAAATTGGTCACATTAGGTTTTGTTTGATTTGACCCTCGGAATATTGACCGGTCATCAATATTTGATCAGATCCCCTTCACCTTGTAAAATATGTGATGTTCTGCATATAATAATTGCCTCTAGAGCGACTAGAAAATCTGACAAAATTAATCTTTTCGGTTCATTACACCCCCTGAATGAAATCTCAACTTCACCGAAAACTATAGGCGACGTCCTTGACCATAACTGGAACCTCATGTACAATTTCAAAGCGATCAGCGCGACATTTCCGTCCTCTAATGCAGTAATAGTAATACTATGCACATAGTCACCTTTACTGAATTACGTATAACATATAATTGGTATCAATTGGAAGGTCAACAACTCCTCTTGGATATACGATCAACTTCTCGGGTATATGTCCTCCAGGAGCAAGTATATACGCCCCAGAATAAACATGTTGTAATTCTTCACACAAAAGTCAGGGTCCACACAAAAGTCAGGGTCCATTTATAAAACGACTTAAAACCACAAATAAAAAATTAAATTTTTGGTCTATTTCAACCTCTAAATATCAGCTGATCATATCTGAAAATAAGCGGAACTTCGTGTAAAACTTCAAATGGGTCAGCGCGAAATATATGCCCGTTAGTGTGGTAATGGTAATCGGAATGTAAATATGTACGTATAACTCCCACAAGCGAGTATATACAACGATGTGATTGGTATCAATTTGAAGGTCAACCACTGCTCTAGTATATAGTATCAATTTCTGGGGTCTATATCCTTCAGAAGTAAATATATCGCCATAGAATACAAATTTTGTCATTTTCCACACACAAATGTCTGGGTCCATTTGACCCACTAAATATTGACCGATCTTCATCAAAACAAACAAGCATTTTCCACGGTCCGACATTTTCCTCTGTGTAAAATTTCGTCCAGACAAAAATAACATTTTTGGTCCATTTCTTTTCCTAAATATCATCTGATCATCTCCGAAAATTATAGTTGCCGTCCCTGACCAAAACCAGAACTTCGTTTACAATCGATCAGAGCGAAATATTTGCCCTCTATTGTGGTAATGGTAGTCAGAATTGGTAGATCTCTGTAAATATTTACGTATCTTCGTAACTCCTCCATAAAACCATATACTCCTCTTGGACGACATTCTTCTACACTCCTCTTGGATATACATTCATCTTTTCTTGCTTATGTTCTTTAGGAGAAAATTATACGTCCCAAAATACACATGTTTTACTTTTTCCCGTTAAATATTGACCGATCTTCATCAAAATGGTCATGCTTATTATTCTATAGCCAGAGACCCCCTTCTGTGGCATCTGGAGCGAATAGAAGAACAGTAAAAATAAGTATTACAGCATAATTTGAAAAAGGAATAGTTTAAAGTATCTTCACCTAGGGATGGTCCTAGAAAAATACTCATTAAAATCTTCCTTCCATAGTCTTTAAGGGGACCCCCCATTCTCGGGGTCAAAAATTTTTTTGATTTAATTCGAATCTACACTAATTCAAGAATGTCCCTACAAAATTTCATGTGAAATTCTCAAGAACTCTTGAAGATATAGCCGATTTATTGTGTCAGCATCAAGTGACGGCTAAAGGGATTCTCAAACTTTAAACGCGTTTTTTTGCGAATGGCGGGCACGATAACTCAAAAACTAATAACCCAATCGATTCCAAATTTTTACACGTTTCTCTGTGAGTGTATAGCTTTACAAAAAACAACAACAAAAAATGTTTGTAAATTATTTTTCTTCCCTTTCAAATCTTCAAAGTCAGTATCCGGAACAACAAACAATGGCAATACTGCTAGGCGTTTTTTAAGCCAACCTGGCTTGGCATCATCGATAACTGGTGTTGATGAAAAATTAATTTAAAAATGTTGTATCAACCATTCAACCAAGGCCTGTATATGCTATTAACGTAGAGTCATTTAAAGAACTTACTGAGGAAACATTTATTGTTTTCGTGGAATTATATCATTGGTTCCAGATGCCTTCAAGCATACACAAACTATTAGTGCATGGAGCTGATATAATTAAATGTACAGCTTTGCCCATAGGAATGTTGTCTGGAGAAGCCATGGAATCCAGTAATAAGGACTTTCGGAACTACAGGAACTGTACACCAGAAAAATGAGGGATCTTTTCAATAGGTTGCTATTTTCGTCTGAACCAAAAATATCATGTGTCACGTAGTACATCTCTTAACCATCGATATAGTGAGCCACTATCTGAAGAAGTCCTTAAACTACTGGAGGATCCAATGCTACCAAATAATTCAGATCAAAACTCGGATTTTGAATGTGATTAGTATTTAATAATTCCTAAATTTTCTAATATATATATATAGTTTAATGTTTTATATATATAATATTAAGAATAATAAAGATACATATGATAACAATATAACCCACTTTTTACCCCCCAAATGTTTCGGAATTTTTTAAAGAAGCTCCCATTTTAGGAGCACTATTAGTTATAAAGAAAAATGTTGCATATTAAAAAATGTTTAAAAAGCTTCAAAATAGTAATTTTCACCTAAAAATTTTAGTTTTTTTTTCTACAAAAAAATTCGGTTCTTAGTGGTTAATAAAAAAATGCAAATTTTTTTCATAAAATAATTAAAATTGTCCATCTAAATATATTCTTATACAAAATATCGATAAACATACAGTAAAGCATCTACTTTTATTTTCTGCGCGCTAGATCTGCATTTTTTCCCACTGTGCGGACCTTTGATGGTACACGCGGAGCCATAAAAAAATATTTAAATATTATTTTTTTTTGGTCCTTAAAAAATGTCTACACAAAATCTTAGCTTATTCTTTAAAAATCCTCTGTTGTGGATGTGGATACGAGCAAAATGACACATATGTATAACCATGTGGTTTGTGAAAAAATAATCCTTCAAAAATCTACGCTTTTGAATGGTTCTTAAAAAAATTGTGTTAAATTTGTTATGGTTGATCCTTGTATAAATATATTTTTAAACCAGTGAGAGGAGCAGTATAGTCGGACGGAGCCGAACATATGATACCCTACACAACTACCATGGATCACTAATATTATGGGCAATATTACGCGATATTTTCAACCTCTTGACCGATTAGAGGTAAAAAGCAGATATTCTTTCATATCCTGGCATATTTTCGGAATATTTTTCCCGGGGTGAACATTGCTGAATATTAACCGATCAATACTTCCATTCTGATTAGTTGACCAGATTCTCTTCCCCATGTGATGTGTTGTGATATTCGATTTATTATTGTGGTTACAGAACGACTTAAAAACACATATAAAAATTAAATTTTTGGTCTATTTCAACACATAAATATCAGCTGATCATATCTGAAAATTAAAGCCCGCGTCCTTAACCATAAGCGGAACTTCGTGTAAAACTTCAAATGGGTCAGCGCGAAATATATGCCCGTTAGTGTGGTAATGGTAATCGGAATGTAAATATTTACGTATAACTCCCACAAGCGAGTATATACAACGATGTGATTGGTATCAATTTGAAGGTCAACCACTGCTCTAGTATATAGTATCAATTTCTGGGGTCTATATCCTTCAGAAGTAAATATATCGCCATAGAATACAAATTTTGTCATTTTCCACACACAAATGTCTGGGTCCATTTGACCCACTAAATATTGACCGATCTTCATTAAAACAAACATGCTTTTTCCACGGTCAGACATTTTCCTTTGTGTACAATTTCGTGATGTTCTGGTCACAATGGTGACTTCTAGAGCGTCCAACAATATACTCCTCTTGGACGACATTCTCCTACACTCCTCTTGGATATACATTCATCTTTTCTTGCTCATGTTCTTTAGAATGTTGTATTTTTTCACACAAAAGTCTGGGTCCATTTAAACCGCTAAATATTGACCGATCTTCATCAGAATGGTCATGCTTATTCTATAGCCAGAGACCTCTTTCTTTGGCCTCTAGAGCGAATAGAAGAACAGTAAAAATAAGTATTACAGGATAATTTGAAAAAGGTATAGTATTAAGTATTTTCAAATACTCATTAAAATCGTCCTTCCATAGTCCTTTAAATAATATCCTTTGAAACAATTCATTGATGGTCCTATTGAAAACAAATATGCTTTAACCCTTTGAGCCCCGATTTTTTCCGCAATCTTAGAATAAAGTTCTGTTCACAGAGTTAATGCAAATATACTAAGTAGGATATGCACAAAATTTGACATCGCTACATCCTTGCATTCCGGAGATACAGTACATTCTTTCGGAAAATTAAAGATATTGTATATCAAGAAAACCAAATTCAAAACCGAAAGGAAAATAATTTTAAATTAATCTCCATATTCATTTCTACAAAAATCAAAAATAATTCCGATGGCAGAATTCGTACAATTTGAATACAAATCGATTTAAATAATTAGGACTGTGCACGCAAATTAGTACTGTACACAAATTTACCTTCTTCTCTATATTGAAAAGCTCATAACTTAACCAAAATTTTGAATTTTTTGATTTTTCTTTTGATATGTGTCGTCCGTAATCAGTTCTTGACATGTGAAACTCGCACTATATTTAAAATCAAAACATTTAATTTTCTGAAATATTCAATTCTGCATAATTATTCCTCTGGAACTGCACTTCGTTTTGTTGGCTGAACAATTCATTTGGAAAACTATTCACTTGAGAAAAAAAATGTAACACAAAAAATAGTTCATTATGAATTCTTACTGGAACAAAATCAACAGTGATGTAAACATACTTCAACACATACATGTAAATATGTACCAAATTATGATTGAGTGTTTAATAAACAGTTCACAGCACTCTAATTATGCCTGTGGGAAAAAGGCATAGACATTTTGCAAGAGCTATTCATTCAGGGTGAGAGCTCTCAATCAAACAGAAATACAATATATTTTTTTCTCATCAGACAGAATAGAAAAAGTCAAATGTTTTAGAAGATGTAAACTATTTTCCAAGAATTAAGACAAATATTTATAGTTCGGCAAAAAAATTAAAAAGTCCTGGGAAAAGGAAAATTTCCGTGAATTAATTCAGTTAAAATGAACCCGAATAGATATACTGTTCATTAAATGAATTGTGAACTCTGCTTGCAGTTCATGTCTTTTCAAATTGGGTCCGAAATCTATATGGAAACCGGATGATCAGACCAAAGACACATTCCAGGAATTATTTTCTTGATTTTATAACAATTGTGCGGGAAAACCCTGTCTACAAGTCATTCAGAAATTATAGAATGTTCAAACATATCACCAATTCTACCCTAATGTCTTTGGAATCAGTATACTGAGGTGTATTTATCTTGTAATAAGTGTGAACTTTGTAATAGATATGATCTATTCCCGGAGTGAAAGAATAAAGGGCTACGAGAAAGAATTTCGATCATACCGATGTGTCCCTTTATAATGCACCACAATGTCTTCGAGAAAATCTTGAAGATCACTTTTTTCAAATACTTGTCGTGTATACGGCATCGTATTTTATTTTCATAAAGACTAAAGGGTGTTCATATTATAAAACTAGAAGGTCTTCATGTTGAAGGCTACAAAGTTTTTATGAGGACGACCATCCGTATGCAATTCGTAGCATAGACGAACAGAAGATCGTGGTAAAAAAAAACAGAAGATCGTCGTAAAAAGAACAGAAGACCGTCGTAAAGAAAACCAGAAGATAGAAGAACAGAATATCATCGTAAAAGGAACAGAAGATCGTCGTAAAAAGAACAGAAGATCGTCGTAAAAAAGAACAGAAGATCGTCGTAAAAAAGAACAGAAGACCGTCGTAAAGAAAACTAAAAGGTCGTCGAGTGGGAGATACGAATGACTTATATTCGAAAGAATACCAGAAGATCTTCGTATTTAAGACAATCTTATATTTCTATAGAAGATCTGGAAAGTCTTCGCATATATGACCCAGAAGGTCTTCGTATATATGGCCCGATAAGTGTTTGTATAGATGACCCGGATGGAGTTGGTACAGGGTGAGATGAAGAAGCTGCAACCAACTTCAGACTGCTGTCATTTCTAAGCCACTCGTCCGAAAGCTGTTAAATTACTCCAGTGACAGCTCATTATATTGTTTACAAGCGTACAAAAGCATTTTGGCGAGAATTTTGCAGAAAAAAAAATCATTTGTGATGGAATTCAAGCGCCATAGTGTGATTTCTTTATATTTGACTGGAAAGCCACAAATGGCTATCGTTAGAACAATCCAGCATTTAAATTTGAGTAAATACTTTGCGTCTCGTAACATTGCTCGTTATCGTGATACTAGTGGACGGAAGAAAACAGCAACATCAGCAGAAATTGTTCGAAAAATAAAGAAGCGTCTTGATCGAAACCCACGTTGCAGTGGCCGAAAAATGGCTCGTGGGCTGAACATATCACATTATTCCATTCGCCAAATATTGAAAAATGAGCTCGATAATGCAAAAAGTACAAGAACTTACACCGCAACAGAAAGAAAATAGATTCAAAAGACTCGCTTGGCCGAAAGTGGTGAACTGCCGAATTCGGTTTTCTCCGATTAGAAAATATTCGCTGTCCAGCAATTTTTAAACAAACAAACTTATCGTGTTTACTTGCCAAAGAGGTCAGCTGTAAATTTGCACCTTCGGTTGGCCACCAGAACTCAAGCGCCGGTAATGGTGATGGTGTGGGTCGCCATAACAGCCAATGGTCGATCTCAGCTCATATTAATCGACCGTGGCATCAGAATAAATGCCGAATATTATCGCGAAAATAATCTGGAGGGTGCATTAAAGCCTTGGGCGCGCAAACATTTTGGTCGCAGACCTTGGACATTCCAACAGGACTCGGCATCATCTCACTCAGCCACCAAAATCCCCGGATACTAATCCTTTTGACTATTGTGGCTGGAGTATTTTAGAACGCAAGGTTAGCACTAAACCAGTGAGCGGAGCAGTATAGTCGGACGGGGCCGACCATATGATACCCTACACAACTTCCACGAAAATCTAACTTTCTGTGGTTCTATATTCTGAGTTTGGGCAATGTTTCGCGATATTTACACCCTCTTGATCGACTAGATGTCAACAAACATTTCTAATATTTTGTAGACGAGGGCTGTACTTGTCCAGATTTTCCTTACCGTGAGTTATGTTGTGATGTTGGGTTTTCATTGTGGCCTATAGATCGGCTAGAAAAAAAACACAAAAAATAGGTTTTCGGTCCACTTCATCCCAAAATTATTATGTGATCATCACCGAAAGTTATAAGCGTTGTCCTTGACCATACCTGGAACTTCATAGAAAATTTCAAAGCGATTAGAACTATTTCCCGGCATCTAGTGTGGTAATGGGTTACCAAATAATATCTCAGTACGTAAGCACCCGTAAATATTTAAGTGTAACTCCCACATCTGAGTACATACGACCATATAATTGGTATAAATTTAAAGGTCAACCACTCCTCTTGGATATACTATCAGTTTCTCGGGTCTATGTCCTTCAGGAGTAAATATATATGCCATAGAATACAAATTTTGTAATTTTTAACACAAAAGTATGGGTCCATTTGACCCGCTAAATGCATGCTTATTCTTTGGCCCGATCCCCTTATCCTTGTAAAATTTCGCGATGTTCGGGTCATAATTGCGGCCCCTGGAGCGACAAGAAAAACGGACAAAAATTAAGTATTCGGTCCATTTCATCCCCTTAATATTAACCAATATTTACCAAAAACAATAGAGGTCTTCATTGACCAGAACCGGTCCTACATGTAAAATTTCGTGAAGATTGGTCCATAACTGTTGCCTGTATCATGTTTACAAATTATAATGGACAGACGGACGGACGGACACACATGTCGAGACTCAGCTAGTCGAGATATGACAATCGGTATAATTAAAGGTGAGTCTAGAACCAATATTTCGCAGCGTTACAAACTCTTGGGGCTGCACAAAGCTATAATACCCTGACAACATAGTTGTGTAGGGTATAAAAATACCAAAGTGTCGATCACCTCAAGCAAGCACTTCGCTGGGAATTGACCAAAATACCGCAGAGCAACATTCGGGCAGCCTTGAGATCCGAAGGTCTTCATATAGAAAAAAAACCAGAAGTTCTTCGTATGTAAGATCAGAATTATTCATATAGAATACCACATGATCGTTACATAGAAAATAAGCAGTCCGTTATAGAGGTCCTTCTTGTAGAAAACACGGAAATCTTATTAGAAATATCCGAAGGCCTTTGCATAGAAAACAAAGAAGGTCTTCATATGGAACATCAGAAGGTCGTCGTATAGATTGATCCTGAAGGTCTTGGCATAGAAGATTAAAAATCGGGGACGCCTTCTAATAGAAAAATTATATCATACATATATTTATGCATGGGTACGAAGATACTTGGGGTCCTGAAAAATAGAAAAAATCTCAATAGCCATAAGGCAGAGTGTATAATAACCCAATAATTATATCAATTTAATAACCTCCCTCAACAATAATCAAATTTAATTCATTAGGATTTAATATGAAGTATCTGGAAAATTATTTTTTTAAAGCGAACGTTTGTAACAAATGCATTTCACAGTTATAAATTGCGCTCCACTTCTTTCAATATCGTCTAATTTGCCATGCCTCTACACAAAATCTATCACATTCATATTTGTTTCTCCCCGACAAACCAAGTGTCCTAAATTACTGGAAAGACAAGGAAAAAGCAAAAAAAAATTGTTAACCGAAAAAATTAACCTAAAAATAACCATGGCAAACTTAACAAAATTTACTGAGTGCCATTCTGTGTGTGTGTTTGTTTGAAAATGCAGTGCTGAGTACGATGAATTCTATGCGTATCTATATAGGCATAACTATAAAATGTCAACTTAGATAGGAAAGGGATGGAAAAGGAGAAACGCAAAAAAGTATATTCTAAGCAAAAACAAAAAACTCGGCAGTGATTCAAGTACACTTGAATATTATTTTTTGTCGTTTTTTTTTTTTGTTCTTACAATGACAAAATGCTCAGTTGACTTTATAGTTTTAGTTCGCACGGCAATATTCCCCTCTGCTGTTTGCATTACTGTTACTGTTTCCGCCTTGCGTGGCTCTCTAACACATATTACCCCTTGCCATGAATTGATGTCAGACCAAAGCAACTGAACTTACTTAAAATGCACAAAGTTTTTTCCTTCATTTTTTTTTTGCAAGTCGAGAAAACAAAAGAAAAGAGTGAATATTAACAAACACACTTATAAAGTTGTTAGATTTTTTCCAACAACCCCTCACTAGGCAGGAAACACGCACACACACACACTCGCATGCAACATGTATATCACGTCACCCACCAATCGTGGGTGGTCCACATAACTATCCAAAAAGAGGTTATACCTATGTTCTACCCCTGCCCATCATCCAATAGCCCCTATCTAGCCACAATCTTTCAACCAACAAAACCTTGATAATTCTGATGTGGCATTTATACCCTTTTGCCTACATTTATTGCTGTTTTAGTGTGTGTAGGTGATATGGTGGATGCTGGGGCGGCTGCTTGCCTGCCGTTTGTATTGGTGTTTTTGCGGTAATTTTTGTTTAGGTGTTTATCCTGCTGGTGTTTGTTTGCTGTTCCGCTATTTTCTGTTACTGACAAATGCCAACCGAATGTTGATTACCGAGGTTAACCGAAAATATTCTCGTTTCAACAAATCTTGTACAGTTTCACTGTCGCCGCCTGTAGCCTCAGTAATCTGCAATAAAAAGGTCGTTTGGTTTAACTTGATAGCAAATGGGACAGTGACTCCGTGGGAAGGAAAAGTGGGGCTTCGAGCAAAATAATTTTTGGTTAGAGAAATATTTCACTAAAATGTGCGAAATTATGGCATATTTTTGGCCTATCCTACCCTCATTAGCCGTAAGGCTGACGCTATAAAAAATCTCATAAGGCATATACGAATATATTGGACCACACTTTCTGCTCTCAAAATTATCCCGGAAATTTGAATGTTGACATGAGCCATTTGTTATTAAATCCCTAGCCTAATCGTACTATTTTACAAATTTCTCAAAACACTCTAACCACTGTTCAATAGTATCTTTTTGGTTTCCATGTGCCTGACATCGTTCAACTTGTGCCATTCTGTGGTAGGAGTATAAATTTTGACATTTGCCATTGTTGCTGGTGTTGCATTTCGTTGCACTACTCGAAATGGTACGGGTACAGAGGTCCGGATGTTTCTACACACTGCTGCACCACATATCATTCGTTCACTACGTTCTGTATGTATGTGTTGGGCTACTGTTAAACTGTCAGCAATACAATACTGTTATACGCCATATTGTGGTCCATGGTGGTTTGGGTCGTGTGTCTGCCAGCTGTATAAGCTCTTCGCAATGTTGGAACGTGTAACACATCAAAAGCTTTGAGAATTTTTGGTTGGTGTGTTTGCTGCATTACTTAACCTCTTAGTAGCTCTGAACACACATCTCACGATTCTGTTGTTCGTGGTTAAAATTTTTAGTTGGTGTTGCTGATGTTTATGAAACAAATGTACGCACATATACCCACACATATGAACAGCACACACACACACTCACATCAAATAGTTTCATTTTAACAAAATGCATACATGTAATTGCTCTCACACTGCATTTAAGAGGCATATGTATGTGGTTTTAGACTGTTGTTTTATTTTGGTTTGCCGGTGGATTTAAAGAGGTACATGGATCATGGTCATACTCATGATACATATTGTACGGTTTTTAAACGATGCACACACTTGAAAATTACGCTGGCATATTTGTTATTATATTGTCGTAGTTGCAATTTTACAATATGTATGTGTTTCGAATAAAGTTTCTAAAATTTATTAAAATACGCAATAATAGTTTAATTAAAATTATATTTTTTAATATAATATTTTTAATATAATGGAGAATATCAGTCCACTGCTTCTGGTACCTCATATACAAAATGGTCAAAATTGAAAATTGTATAATATCATGCAAAAAGACTATTCTATATGAACTAAACTGTATACAACATATTATCTTAAACAAGCCTAGATCAAGTTTAAAATTGTATCCATTGGTTCACACCTTCTGGTACCTCCCCCACAAAGCGACCAAGTTTTCAATATTTATAAATCCAATATCAGGTGACGTAGGGGATGATAGATACCAAGCTCGAATTGGCGAATTGGAAAAACTGCGCAAAAGACGACGCGCCTGGAAATCTTTTCTACGCTCGGCTTATGGAACGAAAGTTCTGTCACAAGCCATCTAAGTAAGTAAGTAATATCAGGCGAAAGGAATGTCCGATTTGAACCAAATTTGCACAAACTTTTATCTTTGCTAGATCAAGTCCGAAGGCTACCACCAACAGAAGTATTCTATAACAGACAAAGGGCTATTGTCATAACAGGCAATAGCCCTAATTACAGGCATGGCTTTTTTAGACTAATAGGCATGGCTTTTTAGACTAATTTCCCTAATCCCTAATCAGCGATTTTGTAACGCCGCAAAATATCCTACACCCACCTTTTAATATACCGATCGTGTTGTCTCGACTATCTGAATCGATCTAGACATGTGTGTCCGTCCGTCTGTACATTATAATCTGTAAACACGTATAGGCCAGGGTTATGTACCAATCTTCATGGGTTCTGTTCGGGCCAAATAAGACCCCTATTGTTTTTGGTAATGTTCCGTTAATATTTATGGGATCAAATGGACCAACAACTTAAAATACAGAAATTTTGGAGGCCCCGTTTATGAACCTAATTAAAACCCAAAGTACCAAATTAAACCAAATTCGATTGGGAAATATGTACATATTCATAAAAATACCACAGTTTAAGAGGTATAGTTATATGGGCGCTATCCTTAGAAGTTGACCAATATTAAGATTTTATGCCAAATGTGTATTAAAAGTACTAAATTGCCTCCATTTTGGCCAAAAACATCTTCAAACTCCCCAAATACCGAATAAAGGAGGGTACCGATGATATCCATGTGAGTTTTCCTAGTTCTTACCAAAGCTTGCTTAATATTGTCGATTCGATTTTGGTATAACTTCATGTGCCTGTCGTAATAAACCAGATTCAAGGAAACATTTTGGAAATGTTCGGTTCGACACTCCCAAACACTACATCATAATGTTTGCTCTTATATCTTATTATATATATTTTCAATAGTATTTCATTTCAAAATACAAACGGACATGCTGAAATTGACGTATACCTTTATTCCGACCAAGAATTATATATGTATACTTTATGAGATTTACGGTGAATATATGAATATATTGAAAAATTTAATATCGACTACATTATGGTCGGGAATGCAATAAATTCACCAAAAAATCCTAAAATATGTCATTTTAAAAATGTAACTCTTTTAAAAACGAAAAGGGAAGAATGTGAAATATTTCCAACTTTGTAATTTGTTCCAACCTTTAACTGTCACTTAACAATGTTGGTATTGTTGTGAATATTTTGCAAACACCCACCCTTAGTGACACATAACAATCGGAGAAAAAAACAAAACTTTGGTTTTGTAGAGTTCTGAAAAAAAAACTTTTTACACCTCAGCTGTTGGGAGGGTACTACAACAACAACAACAAACGTTACTTGTAAGAGTTTTGTTTTATTAATCTTTCGCACACATGCCCCTAGTGTGCTGCTGTATAAACTAGTCGTAATACAAGTGATTGTTTTTCGTTGGTACACAGTTAACAATGGTTCGGATTCTAATAGCACTTCACATATACGCAATGTAAACGTACAGTAAGTCACAAAGAAATTCGTAATGGAGGGGAGCAGTGAATGGAGGAAAGGAAAATATATTTTTTGACAAAAAAATAAAACTCTTCAATTATGTTGAGGTTCATTAAACTTCTTGTCTAGAAGTGTTCGCATGACGACTTTCCGTGACCACCCTAGAATCTGCTGCTTACCCAATACAACAAAGAACGATTGCTAACTACTTGTTATCCATTTTTCCCTTAGATTTTTTCTGCAGTTATAGAAACTTTTAAAAAGACATGCAGTAGGAAAGTTTTTAGTCAACCTTTTTGCAATGGCCGTTTCTACCCAAATTTTGTTATTGTCCCGAAAGGAGTTACAAAGCTAAAGAAAGTTGTATTTCCTTATTCTGTTATGTGCTTCGTTGATTCTGAACTGTGTTTTGCCGCTTACATCGAAATCAAAACTTTATCCATTCGTTGTTGGGAATTGTAAAATGTTGTCTTTTTTTCTAGAATCGGAAATAATGGAATGGATATTTGAATCTGTTATCTGCATTTATTTCCAAATAAGAAGGCAAAAAGGTGTTGGAGAAAACGTTCTATTATTATCCCCTCGATATATGTTTTTGGAAATATTTGTAGCAAAAGTGCAAAATATTCGTGTATAATGTCACTACAGATTTGGGGCAATGACGATCTTTATGGTTACATTCAAATCAGTTATTGTCCGATTTGCATACCCTCAACCATATTAAATGTGTTCGTTCGCCTGCAACACCACGAAATGTTCATTGTTAGAGGTCTTAATTTGGAATTCAAAGAGAAATACTTTTGTGGAAAAAAAGATCGGATATTTTTGTACCCGAAGAGCGAATATCGATTCGGACCATTACCTTGTGGCAGCCAAGGTACGCACCCGTCTTAATGTAGCAGCAAAGGTGCGATCTAACACAACACGGAAACTCGAAGTCGAAAAGCTGCAAACACAACAGGTAGCCGAGGCCTACTCCGCTCAACTTACCCATCTGCTTGAAGAAAGCAGAAGCAGAAAAGAATTGCCCACTCCCTAGCAAAAACAACACTTGGGTACCAAAAACCACCACCAAGAAACGCATGGTACGATCAGGAGTGTCGTAATGCTACTGATCTGAAAAACGCAGCGTAGTAGCAACACGTAACGTGATGGAGAATTATCGGGAGAAAAGGAGAGAGGAGAAATGTATTTTGAGAAAACAAGAAAAGAAATAACAAGAAAAACATGAGCGTAAGCAAATCGAGATGTACAGGAGTCAGAATGAAGTCCGAAAACTTCGAGTAAAACACCAAACCGAAGGCTTTGGTGCAGGCACATCCTCCTGTAGAGATGAAGAAGGAAACCTGGTGACAGATACACACAGCGTGTTGCGGATCTGCAGGGAGCATTTTGAAAAGCTTCTGGTACCAAATAGTGGCGTTGAAGAAGATACCCCAGAACCAATCAGGGTTCATGGTATAGAGTGTATACCACCTAGCCAAGATGAGGTCATAAAAGAAATTAAAGATGAGGTCATAATATCAATTAATCGGTCAAGAACAACAAAGCAGCAGGAGCCGATGGGTTGCCAGCCGAACTATTCAAGACTGGTGGCCAAATGCTGATCAGGAGCACGCACCAGCTGATTAGTACAATTTGGGTAGAAAAATGCATGCCCCATGATTGAAACCTCAGCATCCTATTCCCCGTGCACAAAAAAGGAGACAAGACGATATGTGCCAACTATAGAGGAATATGTCGCCTTCCCATCCCATATAAAGTGCTATCCAGTGTGCTGTGTGAACGATTGAAGCCAATGCTCAATGACATCATTGGACCATACCAATGCGGCTTCAGACCTGGCAAATCCACCATTGACCAGCTTTTCACTCTGCGCCAAATCCTGGAAAAGACCCACGAAAAATACATCGACACCTATTTGTCGACTATAAAGCCGCATTCGACAGCCCTATCCGTTCAGAGGTGTTTAAAGCCATGTCTGCGTTCGGCATTCCTGCAAAATTAATACGGCTATGCAGGATAACTTTAAGTGGCACAAGGTCAGCAGTTAAAGTAGGAAAGGACCTATCGGAGTCCTTCAATACCGAACGAGGATTCAGACAAGGTGACAGTTTGTCGTTTGGCACTCCGTACACCAAACAACACATGTTACTCGCCTACGCCGATGACATCAATATAATGGGACGAACATTGCGAGCGGTATTAGCCACCTTTGAACAAATTGAAAAGGAGTCTGCCAAAGTGAGTGTGGCAGTAAACGACGAAAAGACCAAGCTGATGGTATCAACGCGCAAGACGTCCAGTAGACTCGGACCAACTGTGGAACTTGAGAACTACAGCTTCGAGGTAGTTAAAGACTTCATATACCTTGGTACAGCCATAAATAAAACGAATGACATTAGTTTTGAAATTCGGAGAAGGATTGTGTTGGCCAACCGATGCAACTATGGTCTGAGCAAACAACTCAAAAGCAAGACCACCTCCCGCCAGACCAAACTCATACTTTACAAGACGCTGATATTACCCGTGCTATTATATGGAACAGAAGCATGGGTATTTGCGCAAGCAGATGAGGCAGCTCTTGGGGTGTTTAAATGAAAAATTCTCCGAAAGATCTACGGGCCGATCTGTGTCGACAGTTAATATCGGCGTCGAATGAACCGCGAGCTCTACAATTTATACGCGGACATCGACATAGTCGCTGCAGCGACTACGGTGGCTAGGCTATGTTGTGCGGATGAATGAGAATGCCCCAGCTCAAAAGGCATATAAAAACGAGCCTATTGATGGTTCCCGTAGAAGGGGAAGGCCACGAATCAGATGGAAATACCAAGTAGAAAACAACATCTTAGAACGTGGTCTTCCAAATTGGTGGATTTGCGCACACGACCGACGCGCTTGGAAATCTTTTTTAAGCTCGGCTTATGGAACAACCGATCTGTAACAAGCCAGCTATGTAAGTAAAGTAAGTATTTTTGTACCCTTCGGCGTAAGGTGGATTGTATATTAAATTTGTCCTTCCATTGGCAAAACCTCAAGATATTCCCTGGAGACGCCATAAATTATATCCTTGATCACAATAGATGTCTATGTCGATTTATGCATGTCCGTCAGTCGGTCTGCAGAAATCACGATAAAGCCCAATATTACTTCCAGGATGTTTGGTATCCAAAGACTTCGGTATTTTAGGTAGATAGGATAAATAGGATAGAGATAGATACCACCAAACATACATCTGAAGTTTTATATGAGGGCTATGATATTGTAAATTATTGGTAGGAATATTTGACGCCTAGTGAAACCCTAAAATATATTGGTTGAAAAACATATCGGAAGTCCCCAAAGTACCTAATATCGACGGTTGCTGTTATATGGGTCCGGATAGGTCCCATATATTAGCAACCTGGCCATTAAATTGTGGTGTAACACTCAGAAATGACGTTCTAAGTTTTTCAAGCGAAACATGACCTTATGGTCATATGGCGAAATATGGACTGCCTTTTTTTGAGGATCCCACCTAAAATTTAATGAAAAAAATTTTTATACATCATTGCGAGAATGAAAAATCACGTGTGATAATTGAAGACCGGTTCAATAAACTAAGGACGAAAAATATATTTAAGGAATCAAGTTAGGGTGACGAAATGTTCTACAAAATATTCATCATTCGATTTTAGTGAATCACTACAAATCATGAAATAGATCAACCTCCTCATGTTAGCAAAAAATGATCACGCCATATCATCGAACTTTGACCTATGGTGATTTTGATTTTCCATATACTGATGTTCCAACCCCCTTCCGAACATTACCACGATTCCGTCTCACAGTATTATTGGCTCTGTGGTTCAAACTTTATTTTAAGAAATTCTCTACCTTAAACCCTAATTAAAATCTAATATTTAATTTCCAACACAAAATGTCCAGAATTTTCCACAACTCCAAATAATGTTTTAATTTCATAATGGCTTGTCAATAACCAACATCTCTACTATGTTTATGCTTGCAAACAACAAAATGTGCGTATGTTAGTGTTTACCGAATGCATTTCCTGATTTGTTGACTTTATTTTGCTGCCAGGTATGCAATCTTCATGGACGACACGCAATTCTTCTTTCATTCGTTCGTAATGAAATACACTAGGGGCACAATTTCTCCAAGTTGCTGTGCTGCCTGCCAACAACCACTAAACACTGAAGAGGATTTCATTCTCTGTGGATAGGAAAGTTGAAGTATTTCCTTAAGGAAATTATATTTTTCCATGTACTTTGGTTTGTATATCTGTCATCTGTGGCACAATTATCCTACCAGTCCAGTCAAGGGGTTTCTTCTTCAAGGGATTTCATTTTTTTTGCAACGATGCATTGCTTTTTACAAACTGGTCCTTCGTCCAGATTTGTTCAGTTCGTTGCGAACAACAGTTATGGGCAAATGTTCAGGAATAAAAAATTTAACAGATTATTTCTCATGAAAGTTTGTCTATATGTTGGTGTTGTTGTTTTTTTGTTCTTGCTTTAGCTTTTTTGCAATTTGTTGTCTTATTACAAATCTTAAGTTGGCCTCTTGCTAAAACATTTCCGCTATTGAAATGCCCTACATTATTGTGACATGCATTTTCAATTTAATTGTTGAGAGAGGATTATGATGGATTTGTATTAGGTCCTCAGATACCCTATTTGTTTGCCTAAAATCTTCTGAGAAATTCGAACCACGAAAAAGTGAAGACGAATCATTGTACAAGATGGCATTGAGGGTCTTACGCATTGGCTGAAAACAATGATTTCTTGACCGCCCGTGAATAGTATTGAAGCCTTCATAAATCCTGTTTTTGAGGTATCTCAAGCTGAGTGAGAAAACTGAGTCGACAATCTATTTGAACGCATAAAGTGTATAAACAACAAAATAGCAAATCATTGCAAATAATAAATAGTATGCCCTATATATATATATATATATATATATATATATCTGTATATATAAAAGAGCTTAGTGTTAAGTGAGGGAGTGACTGACTGACAGATCATCTCCCAGACAAAACGGCTAAAGCTAGAAGTTTGAAATTTTGAGTGTGGGTTGTTGTTGGTGTGTAGGCGTGAGATAAGGCTGGGTTTTTGGAAATTCGAACTAGAAGGGTACGAAAAGTACTAAAATATACCAAATATGGTACCCTTTGTATTAGGCGAACGGGAAGATCTAGAATTTTGAAATTTGGAATGTGGGTCACTGATGGAAAGTTAGAAACATGTACCTAAGGGGTTTTAAAAATTCGACCTAAAAGTGTACTAAAGGTACACTGAGATAAGGCTGGGTTTTTGGAAATTCGAACTAGAAGGGTACGAAAAGTACTAAAATGTACCAAATATGGTACCCTTTGTATTAGGCGAAAGGGAAGAGCTAGTATTTCGAAATTTGGAATGTGGGTCACTGATGGAAAGTTAGAAACATGTACAAAAGGGTTTTTGAAAATTCGACCTAAAAATGTACTAAAGGTACTAAACTTTACTAAATTTTGTTCTAATTGTATATATATATTGCACACATATAGCTAGAATCTTGAAATTTTATATGGAATACAGGTTGCGAAGTTGTTGATGTTGATGTGTGGAAATGCTATAAGAAATTCGTACATATGTGTATAAAAAGTACAATATGGTACTAAATTTGGTACTATTTGCATTGAGTTGAGTGTAAAAAGATAGAATCCGGAAAATCGGAATCAGAACTACTATTGGAGCACAAAGTTAATGTAGCTTTAAAAAATCGTACTTATGTGTACGAAAAGTACTAAATAGTACTAAATTTGGTGCAAGTTGGATTTAGATGAACCGATAGAGCTGGAGTCTTCAAATTGTGAAAAAATGGCTGTTGAATGTAGGATTGAATTAGTTACTTTTTGGTACGAAAAGTACTATATGGTACCAAATTTAGTACAATTTGGATTTTGCTTGAAAGGATAGAGCTGAAATCCAGAAATTTGAAATTAAGATTATTGTTGAAGTTTGAGCTTAGAGACATTTTTGCAAATTCGTATTTATGTATACGAAAAGTACTAAACGGCACTAGATTTGGTACAATTAGGATTTGGGTGAACAGAGAGAGCTGGAAACCTAAAATTTGGAATAATGGTTTCTGTTGGAATATAGAATTGAGATATGGAAGTATAGTACTTATGTGTACTAAATGGTACTATATTTGGTACAATTTGATTATATGAGAACGGATAGAGCTGGACTCCAGAATTTTGGAATTAAAATTCCTGTTGTAGTGTTGGATTGAGGTAGTTTAGGGAACTCTTAATTATAGAAACAAAAAGTGAGCGGGAATCCTAAAATTAGAAATTAAAATTAAGGTTGGAGAGTAGGAAGGCACATGGAGGTATTTTTAAAAATGCGTAATTATGTGTACTAAATGGTACTAAGTTTAA
>NW_026885182.1:0-6341 GCF_032173495.1 Musca vetustissima | reverse complement strand
AAATGGGGGAATTTGTTTTCGCGGATTCTCATGATTTGTTTGCATATTTTTTGTTATTCTTACCACATACGATTTATAAGTACTTTTGCAGAAGTTCTTGAGTTGTATACGGGTTTTCACAACCATCCCACTGTAATTTCAAACAAAGGACGGAAAATGTGTGTCAAATCAATGGAAACATATTTCAAATCATGGAATATATTTAAGGCACATATACGTTCAACAAATTGCGAAATTGCCTCGACTTTCCCGAATTTGAAAATATTCAATAATACATTCCATACATCGGTAGCTAATTTGTTGACGTATTTATAAACTTATATAGCGGATTGGTAACATGATTTAACCCTATGTTATATCGAATATTTGTGATGGACGTTTTGGTATAAGAGTCGTTTATTTTGAAAGTGGTTTATGTCCATTTTAGGTTCAGATACAAATCTTGATTTTATAGAAAAATTTACAAAACGTATTACGTTATACATTGTATGAAGTAACAATATCATTGGAACAAATAAAACACAAATCTTTATTGGGTACCAAATTTCTCCACTAAAAAATTATAAATATAGATCCACTTTTTTGGTAGCCCCATATAAACGTACCCCCAATTTTTAGTATTTTTGGGGTTCTTAAGCGCGCTTTTCAATTGGTACATTGCTGAAAATTGGTACATTGGGTTCTTATGGAGTACCAAATATTCCTACTAAAAATTGTAAATATCGGCCCAGTTTTTCTGATAGCCACCATATAACGGTACCCTCAATTTTCGGTATTTTGGGGTTTTTGAGTGCGTTTTTCTACAAAATTCGCCCATTTTTTGGTGTAGTGCCCCTTTTTATACCCTCCACCATAGTATGGAGGGTATATTAATTTTGTTTCTCCATTTGTAACTCATCGAAATAATCATTTCCGAACCTAGAAAGTATATATATTCTTTATCAGCGTAAAATTCTATGACGATATAGCCATGTCCGTTAGTCCGTCTGTCTGTTGTAATCACTCTAGCGACTAAACGAAATGAGATAGATCGCCAAAATTTTGCATAGAGTAGTCTTTTGTCTGCAGGCAGGTCAAGTTCGAAGATGGGCTTTATCGGTCCACGTTTAGGCATAGCTCCCATATAAGGGTACCCCCCAATTTTCGGTATTTTGAGGTTCTTGAGCGCGTTTTTCAACTGAATTCGCTGAAATTTGGTACATTGTGTTCTTATTGGTTAGCAAATCTCTCCACTAAAAATTATAAATATGGGTCCATATTTTCGGTTAGCCCCCATATAAAGGAAACCCCCAATTTTGCGGCATTTTGGGGGGTTTGATTGCATTTTAATTTCGTATTTTGTAGTCGTATATAGTAACAAATCTACCCAACAAAAATTATTAATATTCACCCCTTTTTTAAGGATAGTCCCCATATAACCCCCTTTTTCGTATTAAAATAGGTATCTGATTTGTTTCGTGTGTTGGGGTCAGGTAATAAAAAAAGATATAAGATATTGTAATAAAAAAACTCAAACATGACGGTAATGAAATATATCGGCAGACATTTAGGCATCTCCTCAATATAGTGATACCTGACGGAAAGAATTGAGATAAACAATTAAAATATTGGGTTCAAAATTGGCATATACCGGTCATTAATAAGGCATAGCCCTTATATAGTGATATCCCCAAATATTCACTATTTCCAACACTATGTAATCAATATTGGTCCCTCTTTAGGCATAGCCTCATACAACTTTGTAATCTAAATTACAGTAGTTTGAGGATTTTATACTCTACCATGTGTTATCAGTATCAGTCCATTTTTTGGATCTTACAGATTTTAGGAAAAATCCCCATTAAAAATTGCTGAAGTTTGTATTTGGTGTACATAATGGTTTACATAAATCGGTTTGTAGAATTATCGGTATATGCCCACTTTTTTGTATGTTCCCTATATTTTCATTGCATGTATCTATAAGTATAACTATGGTGGAGGGTATCCAAAGTTCGGTTCGGCCGAACTTAACGCTTTTTCACTTGTTTATATTAAATTAGTTAAATGGTCTGTTCTGTGTTTTGGAGTTAGGTCCATATAGCTGTATTTCACCATAGTATCGGCGATATTCTGTAGACGAAATTTTTAGTTTATACCCTACATCTATTCCCATCTTCGAAGGATTTTACCATATGTTGCAATCATTTCTCTATCGGAGGATATCGACATAAAAACTAGAACGTTAGGTTTGAAAATGAACTATAAAGGCCCGCATTTAGGGTTAGTTCTATATAAAATCACCCACATATTTAATATTTATCGTGAAGGAAGGTATTCGGGTTTTGAGATTTTAGGGAAACCCGTCATTTTCATCTTCTACAGAACCCAAGTTGTTGGAAATAAAATCTCACTTTCATATTTGTCAAAAAAGTGTAATATATTGTTGAACAATTCTTTTCTTCGACAACCTGAAGTGTTGATGACAGTGTAATCTTCAACAGAAATGTTTTCATAGGTTTCCTAATTTTCCATTAATTCGTTAATTTTTAACAACCTTATATTTATGCAATTTTGATAAGGCAAACAACGTTTTTGGGTCAGCTACTGTGCAATAAAATTGGACTTTAAATATTTAATCTAATATAAAACAGAATATTCTTACGATTTGCAAATGTTCTTTTTTCACAATAAAAATATTTTCACACATTCCAAATTAAACTTTTTATATTCATTTGCAAGTCTGCGAAACATTATGTAATAATGTCATTATGGTTTGGAAGTTTTCAAATTGCAAAAAAAAATAATTGAAACAATTAAAAGAAATGCTTGAAAAACGTTGTTTGAATACAAACAAATGCCCTTAAGTCTCTTCTGAGAAAAACGAAACAAAAAAAGCCAAAAACATTTTTGGTTATGCATAACGGTCTTATTTAAGTAACAGTGATATAACATCGCAGCAGTTTCTACCCACCAACTCGCTAGGTAATAATCTTTTAAAAGCATTCACAGTCCAAAGGTAGGCCACTCGAATATGCTGTGTGATCCACCACAGCGCTATCGAACAACTTTCAGACACGACGATGCCGACGAAAAAAACGCAATGAAAGACCAACCTCCATTGTTTAATTTGTTGCCCCAATGCATGTATTTTTTTTTCTTTCCTACATGTCGAACAGGATACTTACGTTTTATGGGCAAGAAATTTACTACTGAATCCTTCAACAAAGTCCGGACAATACTGACTTAACACTGTGCCAGCTGGGGTACGTGGCCAACACAGATAACCGTCGAAACGTAATGGACAAAACAACTGTCCATTTCCAGCGGGTGTTGTAGATGGTGTTGTTGTGGTCGAACCCTTTCCACTTACATTTAGCAATAGGGCTGTGGAATATTCTAGGGTCGATGATGATGTAGTGCCATCAGATGGTGGTGCATCAGTTTGTGGGGTAATTAGATTTGGTGTTGCTAGTGTTGCTGCACTTATTGTGGCGTACAGTTCATTACGTTCTGCCTCGGTCACATCGACATTTTCAATATCGAGGGATCCTTCGTTTACAATGACATCTTCTATGGAACGTGGTATGGCTGTTGGATATTCTGCAATGAAAGACAAAAAAAAGAAGAAGACATTGTTGACAACGACAATGTGAATACATTTCTAAAGTAACACGTGATAACAATTGCCAGCAATGAGTGACACTAATTTGATTGCTACAATTCATTTGACATTTTAGTTGGAATTGTTTATCGATCAAAATGAAACAAACGCTATGTGAACTTTAAACTTTGTAGAGAGATAGTAAATTACCTGTACTTGCTGATGATTCATTATTCTGCTGTGATTGGTTTTTGTACTTTACCATGCAATCTACGAAGAGATGTGATAAAAATTCTTTCAAATTGGCCTCTCGCTTCGGCCGATGTAAATGGCTTAAGATAAAATCCATATTGTCAATTTATCTGAAAAAAATTAAAATACATTTTAAATATAATATCTACCAATTTATCAACGTTTGCAAATTAATGTTAGGTATTTTAAAATGTCTGTATGTAGATAAATAAAGTCAGACATATATCAATGTCGTTTCCCTTCACTCCTAACAACTTGATATTTTCCCCATTCATAACAATAATAATACTTCAGAGAAATTCCATTTGAAAATACACACATAACAAAATGTACGTACACAACATATTATAACCCAGGTATTTGCAGATCATAAAGTAAAAACATTCTAACTCGTTACACATTCAACATCAAAATAAATTATTCCAATTAAAAAAATCTGCAAAGAATGTATGCTTTTTTATTTTTATACAAAACTTCAGAAGTTTTCATTACCTTGCAGTTTGCAATCTTCGTAAAATGAAACATTCCAAGTCTACACAAAAAATAACTTTTAACTTGGCAATAAACTGTAGCATACTTTTAGGTATCAAAACCATATGAATTGTTTATACACTTCATCACACGTTGGTACAGGGTATTATGTCTTTGTGCATATACAGTCGAGTACGCATATAACGAACACCGGTTATAACGAGATTTTCTTATTTCATACAAATCCTTTAGTTTTCATATACAATGACAGTTCGGAAATTACTAAGCCTAGCACAAAAAGCGCGGTATAAACAGAAAAAAAGTGTTTTAGAATCTTCCATCTCTTTTACATTTTGTTTCGATCTGGCAACTCGTTCATATAGAAACAGGTGTTCACAAAAGACGCATTCGATTTTTTTTTTTTTTTTTTTTTTTTTTTTTTGAATGGAAAACCCAGTAAGGAAAGTTCAAAAGTCAGACGATACCCTTCACCACTTTGGGTACATACAATATATGCTCATATGTACAATTTCCTTTAGGTAGAACAGACATAGCATCTATGGAGGACTATTGAAATGGAATCGGACTGCGTGAAGTACATAGATATTTGAATTAAATTAAAAGAACCCATACATATATCAATATATGTACACATTATTCTAGGTTTGATTTGGTACGTTGTGACAAATTCGTCCTAACGGAAGAACCTTAGTTAATTGGTACATCATTTTGATGACATCGGATGAAAATATATATGGAAGCTATATCTTAACCTGAATCGTCATCAAACTAATACGCTATGCAACATTTCTTGTAAAGCGAACAGATATATGCTCCTACATTTGGACCATTTGCTTAAAATCGGACAAAAATATATGAGGGAGCTCTATATATACATCTGAACATGTTTCAAGAACAAAATATCGTTGAAATAGAACAGGATCTATGGTGCAGCATTTACATAAAATGAACAAACTTAGACTCCTCGGTGCGCCATTTACATAAAATCGGACAAAACTATATATGGGAGCTATATCTAAATCTGAATCGACTTCATCCAAATGGGATTATACTTTGTTCACAAAAATACATGGACAGACGGGCATGCATAAATCGACTCAAAAGGAACCATGGGTGTATCTCAATTCCTTTTGCCAGTTACAAACATATGCACAAAGACACAATACCCTGTACCACAGTGTGGTGAAGGGTATAATTAGAAATGCATGCTGTCATTAAATATATCATATGGTGAATGTGAATAGAAGGTGAACCACGTAGTGGACGTCCAAAAACATGACATGGTATTAAATGATCGAGTCCATTTAATTTTGCATGAAGAACTACAGATTAAAAAGCTTGCTGCAAGGTGGGTGCCGCATTTGTTAACAGTCGAGCAATTCTCAAGCTTTTTTGGATCATTATAAGCGTCGTTTCATAACTATTGATGAGACATGGATCCATCACTATACTCCAGAGACAAAAGAACAATCCAAACAATTGGCTGGGGATAGAGGAAGATATTTTATTGATTGACTATCTGCAAAAGGGTAAAACAATAAATTCATAGTACTACTGCAACTATTTGCATCAGTTAAATGTACAAATTCGAGAAAAACATCCTGGCTTACACAAATCCTGGCACAAATCTAAAAAAAATCCTTGCTGGCAAGCCTTTTACCTCAAATGAAGATGCGATTAATTTTTGAAGACCTTGAGGAAAACTATTTTAATCAAGAGATAGAATTGCTAGCCAAGCGTTGAACTAAGTGTATTGAAGTTATAGGAGATTATATTGAAAAATATAAATATTTTTGTAAAACTAACTATTATCTTTCAGTGATAGGCTAAGAAGTTTCCGAACCGCCCTCGTATTTTAACGCTGGCAGCCTTTACAAAAAATGTCAGCTGTAATGTGAGATTAATTAAAGAAAAGGATAACCATCTTAAGAATTATCAGAAAGGACATAAACCCTACCAAATTTCTAACTGAATATATATTTGTTCAGGCAAGCCTATAATTTGCCTCACCTTGGAT